>NC_092225.1:84762612-84902612 GCF_036320965.1 Panulirus ornatus | reverse complement strand
GAATACCAAGGGCAACGTGGCTATATCTCTTCCTTCGGATATACAGCTGGTGACCGTGAACACTCCTTGAGCACGACCGTATGATGTTATGGTACGTTGTACGAACACTCCTTGAGCACGATCGTATATTTTTATGGTACAGCGGTACGACCCTTGAGCACGAAGGTACGATCTTATGTGCTAACACGGTGGTACGACCCTCGAGCACGACGATACGATCCTATAGCAAGGTGGTACGACCCTTGAGCACAGCTGTACGACTCTCGAGCATGACGCTACCACCCTTTGGTAAGGCAGCATGACCTTTGACCCGACCCTTACGCATCAGCTGTGCTCAAGGGTCGTACAGCTATGCTCAAAGGTCATAAAGCTATGCTCATGGGTCGTACAGCTATACTCAAGGGTCGTACAGCTGTGCCCAAGGGTCGTACAGTTGTGCTCAAGGGTCGTACAGCTGTGATCAAGGGTCGTACAGCTATGCTCAAAGGTCATAAAGCTATGCTCAAAGGTCATAAAGCTATGCTCATGGGTCGTACATCTATGCTCAAAGGTCATAAAGCTATGCTCATGGGTCGTACAGCTATGCTCAAAGGTCATAAAGCTATGCTCATGGGTCGTACATCTATGCTCAAAGGTCATAAAGCTATGCTCATGGGTCGTACAGCTATGCTCAAAGGTCATAAAGCTATGCTCATGGTTGGTATCGTTGAGCCCAAGAAAATAAACGTCATGAAGATGCTTCGTTATAAACATCTACAACGTATAAATAAATATCATCTGGGAACAAGATTGTGGCTCCACGAGACAAGCGGCCGAGAGATCACATAATGCAACACATGGACCAACATCGCTGCCGTCCCTCCCTCGTGTCCAGCAGCTGTTTCTCGCTTCTGCCCGACTGTCCACCACAACAGCCACACAACCCCAGTGTAAAAGCAGTACCACCGCCGAGGAGAAATGCTACAACTTCCACAAGTGGGAGTTGTACCAGGAAGGCCATAACCTGCCCCTCCCCCACTGCTACAACCCCCTGGGCAGCTAAGGTGAAGAAATAATTCAGAGCCTGCGGGTGAAACTGACCTGGGGATCACACGAGAAGGAACGGAGAAGAAATCACATCAGACAGAGTACAATCCTTTCCTCCTCCGTCAAGATTAACATTACAAGAACCAGTCAGAGATAAATGAAAGATGTAATTTATTGACCCGAACTCCGCGCCCAACACTCGTACAAATAATTCTTACATCTCTCATATAAATAAATGTAACCATTAAATAATCTACAGATATTATAGATTATTAGAGATACCACTTATCTAATTAATTACTAAATAGACTTTGGCACAGCTAGTACAGTCTCTAGCTGCCAGACAATTATATCAATATGTCGTGTCACTAAACCACATGTTTCTTTCTTTCTATCTAGAAAAAAAAGGAAACAAGAGCCTAATCCAGTGCACCAGTCCTCACCAGTCTTCACTTGCCCATCTCAGGCATCATCAGTCCAACTCGCCTCCGTCCGTCAGCCTAGTAGCTACACTACCCTTCCCTGACCTCACAAACTCCTCCACGAGCACAATCACTACAGCCAGTCCAGTCCAAGCTAACCTACAGTGGTGTATCTGCTCCCATCGCCTCATCCCCTCCCTCATCAGTCTCCCTTACTCTACCAGCCTGTCTCGACCTCCAACAACAGTCGACGCCAACCTCACCAATGTAACAGCCTATTCTCCATCGCTTCACACTGGACTCACCAGTAGATCCCCAGTTTCATCCAGTACATCTCAACCTCCAAAAGTCCAGCCCCATCTCCACCAAAACAAGCTGATCTCCATCTCAACTTCCTGCAGTCACTTTAAATCCCCACAGTACATACCAACCCACCCCAGAATGTCTCCTGCTTCCTCAAATTTACTGGAGTTCCCTCCAGTCTATCTTGGTCTCCGCCAGTACACTCACATCTCTTTAAGGTCAACTCAACATCCGCCAGGACATCCTTGATCTTATCCAATATTTTCCCTCCCAACAACATGTACCAGACTCCGTCTATTCATCACTGGTTTTACTTAACTCAATCCTCAACGTCGGTCATAATCATGTACTTTACAGTGAACGCCGCCACTGAAGAATTCAACTCAAAATCCAACAGTTCCCACCGATGTGTCAGACCAAACTAACCTCCATCGGTTCACACTTTTATCCATCAATGTGGCTTAAATTCAGCCATTTCACTCTCTCGCTTCTTAGTTCATCGTGTCCCCTCCAATCCACTTTAACTCTATCAAATCTACTCCCGGACTCCACCAGCATTTCCCCGACTTGGACCGGTCGACCAAAGCCTCTCTTCCATCCGAAGCCTCAGTGTATTACATGGTCCTCCATCACTATAACCAGGCCTCCAAGCCCCTGCCACTAGGAGTCCACCCCAGCCAACACTCGTCCATCACAGCCACCATCAATAATCCCAGATTTTCCCACAAACGCAATAAAATTCACAGACCTAACCCTCCACCCAGCCGACCTGCTCCAGTACCTTAACAGCTTCTACCGACAGGACCAAAACTCTCTGTCACCAGTCTCTGGATTCCAGCAGTCCACCTTGCGCTACGCTCCGGTGTTCCAAAGACTACCCTCTTCCACTACCACATCCTGGATTACACCAGTCCACTTCCGTCTCAACCATTAAGCACCAGGACGCATCAGCAGTTTTAAAGATTACTGAGAAGATGGTCTTCTATTCCTCCTCCTCCCCTTACAGACATCTGATGCGTCCAATTCAGAAATACATTCACAACATAGGTATCTATAGATTAGTTAACGTATTATTAGTCTCCTTTATCTGCTACCCAGCCAGCCTCAGTGAGTCATGATAGCAATGACATCTGAAAACATCAGTGGAACTAAATCAACAATCAACTTCTCGGCAAGGTTCTCTCTCTCTCTCTCTCTCTCTCTCTCTCTCTCTCTCTCTCTCTCTCTCTCTCTCTCTCTCTCTCTCTCTCTCTCTCTCTCTCTCTCTCTCTCTCTCTCTCTAACTCTCTCTCCTAAACTTAGGTTCAGACCATTTCAAGGCCATAACACGAGGACATACTAAGTGAAAAAAAAAACAACAACAGTTAAATGGTTTCCAAAATCCACCAGATCAACGTAAGACAGGACATCAATGAGTGAGATCATTTACTTCTTTCCCTAGCCTGGCCTCTTGATCTTTTTTCTAAATGCAATACTTCGTCTTACTTCCCTAACACCTCTTCTCTGAACACACCAGACTAAGTTAGAGGGGTATAATCAAGCTCTCTCCCTGCCATGTATGCCATCCCATCAGCTGCTTTACGTAGTACAACATCTACGTTGTTTACAATTTCTCCGTCTCTCTGATGTTCTCTTCAAGAGCCTTCTCGTTTCCTGGACCTCAGGTCATCAGGCTGAGCCACTTCGTTGTCATTCATCTACTCCTTACATCGTATTCTCGCTGCCACGACATTAAGTTTTAGCTTGGGTTATGAAAAGGCAGCTCCGTGGAAATGATCAGGTTTTGAAGATACGGAAATATCATATAGCAATCGTAGATCAACCAGTGTCGTGTCTTGCAAGTCTAAAGCAATATCTTCGTTAGGAAAATAGCTCATATCAACTGATGCCTGTCCTCGTGATATGATAAATATATCTTCAAAGATTTCTAATAACTCTCTTGTATTTTGAATCTTGCACGAACCTACGAAAGACACTAACGAATACCTCATGGTTGTCAACGTCGAAACCCAGGAAGTATTTCACTTGAGGCTGATTCATTTCTACGAAACGAGTTTGGTATAAAGCGAACGCTAATTACTCTGCTACCTAGATAGCCAATTACCATCCGGAGAATACGAAGAATCTTTCCTAACTTAGCTGTAGCATCACCAGGTAATACTACCATCTTCTTGGGATCGAGAGTCCAGATGTCCAGCTAGCGGATAACTGACTGACTGACTGACTGGGCACCGTTCTTATAAGCCCGACTGTCAATGCAGCAAAAACAGGTGACTAACGCACTCCCATCTGAACCGTGAGGTCTGCAGGTCATTAACGGCCTTATCGGCAATCAACTGCTGACAGTGGCTCCTGCGCTGACAGTCCCTAACTCCACATTCTTAACCGGGATATCTTTATCTTGAGGATCCAATCCGTTCAGCTTCCTTTAAGACCCGTGTCTGTTTTTCCCCATTAACATCTTCCTTGACGGAGCGACGCATCTGATTCTCTCAAGCGTTAGCCTAAGAATGGAACCATCGGTGCATCTTCTGGAACTCGATGAGAGAGAGAGAGAGAGAGAGAGAGAGAGAGAGAGAGAGAGAGAGAGAGAGAGAGAGAGAGAGAGAGAGAGAGAGAGAGAGAGAGAGAGAGACCCCTAACAGACTGTCAATAGAAATGAAGACGTCTTAACTTTGTTCCGGTCAGTGGGTCACTGTGAGCTGGTCTGAAGGCGGTTTCATATGGTACTCTGCAGTGGCTGACCTCCTGGAGGGTTGGTCAAAAGGTCACAATGCATTGTTTTTTTTATATTCTTTTCACAGTGGACCACATGATAAAAGCTACGGTGACATCTTACATCTACACACGCTCACAAAACTGAAGTGGGTAAAGTAAGTTTCCTCTCTCTCTCTCTCTCTCTCTCTCTCTCTCTCTCTCTCTCTCTCTCTCTCTCTCTCTCTCTCTCTCTCGGCAAGTCGAGAAAAAGAGTTGCCACAGTGACGTCATTAAGTATCCAAGTTTCCATCTAGTTCCAGTGGCTGCTATGTGAAGGCTTCCACGCAGAGTGTGAAGGCCACAGCTTTTTCACTTGCTACAGGTCCATGTACACCTTCCATCTCGCGTTTGGCCCATTAGCTGACCTCTGCATCATTCAAAGAATGTGCATAACTAGATCGTCATCTTCAGCAAGACCAAGGAACTCTGATCCAAGAAACTTTACGGACACTCGATTAGCTTCGGCGTCTCCTTCTCTAACGGTAAGGCCCGTAACTGAGAATTGGTCTTCATGCGTTCATTAGAGGCTGCAGATAACTGAGAAATGGTCTTCATGCGTTCATTAGAAGCTGCAGATAACTGAGAAATGGTCTTCATGCGTTCATTAGAAGCTGCAGATAACTGAGAAATGGTCTTCATGCGTTCATTAGAAGCTGCAGATAACTGAGAAATGGTCTTCATGCGTTCATTAGAAGCTGCAGATAACTGAGAAATGGTCTTCATGCATTCATTAGAAGCTGCAGATAACTGAGGATTGGTCTTCATGCGTTCATTAGAAGCTTCAGAATAACACCTGGCACCTTCAGTACCATCATCTGACTGGTTTTCAAACTAAAGATGCAGTACAAAGCATAACACACAGTCACATACGGCATCTCCGCGTGAAAACAGTCTCCGCCGTAGTTATACCACCAGGAAACATCTGAACAAAAGACTTTGAAACGTCCGCACAAGAATTAAACGAGTAAAGATTTATTACCAACTTTCAGCGTCCAGATAACTTCTGCCATAAGGACGTCATCAATGATTACGGCAGCTTTGATGGATCATCCATGGCAAGTAGCTGCTGCACGACAGACAGCGAGAGAGGAAGAACACACGTCTGAGGCACCTGATGGCACAAGACCATCGACTGATCTACAATGAGAGAGAGAGAGAGAGAGAGAGAGAGAGAGAGAGAGAGAGAGAGAGAGAGAGAGAGAGAGAGAGAGAGAGAATCCACCTGTGATCCTTGATGTTGATGAAGAGACACAATGGATCAGTAGCTGGTGTATCTTGCCTCACCTCATGCGACTTCTGACAGCACAGCACAGAGCCTGTACTTCCCGTATCTAACGACATTCTGCAGAAGCTACGACAACCCTGGTGAGGACTGTCCTCCATTTCTTCCAGTCATGTAACGCAATTTCCACCATCCTCCATCCAAAACATCCGGACAAAGAAAAAAAAAGATCTTTAAGGCCACCATCCTTCCAAAATATCACCAACAAAAATCTTTCTGGCCATGGGGACTGTACGGAATTAAACAAATCTTTAGTTAATTAAAAAAAAAAAAAAGATTAAAGCATACCCTTATTTGTGCTTGTGACTACATAACGTAAATACATTGCAATTTCCAAGTGTAAATATTGAAGTGGATGACACATACGTAATAGTTCAATATGCTGGGGTGTGTGTGTATGTGCTGAAATATACGGCAAACCAGTGGCTAGGAATATCTATACCACCTTCCATCATCTAATAACCCTATTTTCTTTTAACGTCCTCGCCTTCATGTGAATAATATGAGCGTGTCGAAGCTTGGAGGGCAAAATGTGTACAAAATGACCACAACATCACACATAAGATTTCAAGTCCAAAGTTCTTTGTAAGTTGGTTTAAGAAACTGGAATTTTCATAGCCAAGTTACCAGTGACGTCAGTGCATGATACACCAGTCTTTCTTTTGTCGCATAATTCTTCGCAGTTTCCCACGTTGGCGAGGTAGCGTCAGGGAACAGGCGGAGAAAAGGTCTTAAACCCTCACATATATTCCTTAGCTGTTATGGAAGACTTGAAATGAAAATCAACATCTGATTTTTCCATGACTTCTCCGTGAATGGTAACTTTCACGCAGTTTTTCCAAGACATTATCATGCATTTGTACAAAGTTTCCAAAGTCTCTGATGACTGCAGGAACCCCCGCCTCCATCCTCTACTGATGCATCCCTCCACAATCTCCACCAATCTTCCTCTCACCAAGTCCAGCATACCCTCCACCTACAAACCCACGCCTCAATCAGTGCACTCTAGCTTCTAACGGTCTCCCCTGGCCTACACTGATCACACCCCAGTCTCCATTAAAGTAATCCCAGCCTCTGGGCATTCCATCCCGCCCTTCATCAGTGGAAACTGACCACAAACAATACAATTAGGCCTCCAGCAGTTCATCCCTACTACCAGCAGTAGACGCCCAGCATCCATCAATACACCCAGTCCTTCACCAACAAACCCCGGCATCCATCAATACATCCAGTCCTTCACAAACACACCCCAGCATCCATCAATACATCCAGTCCTTCTCCAACACACCTTAGCATCCATCAATACATCCAGTTCTTCACCAACACACCCCAGCATCCATCAATACGCCCTGTCCCTCACCAACACACCCCAGCATCCATCAATACGCCCTGTCCCTCACCAACACACCCCAGCATCCATCACTAAACCCTGTCCTTCACCAACACACCTTAGCATCCATCAATACATCCAGTCCTTCACCAACACACCTTAGCATCCATCAATACATCCAGTCCTTCACAAACACACCCCAGCATCCATCACTACACCCTGTCCTTCACCAACACACCTTAGCATCCATCAATACATCCAGTCCTTCACAAACACACCCCAGCATCCATCACTACACCCTGTCCTTCACCAACACACCCCAGCATCCATCAATACACCCTGTCCTTCACGTACATCCTAACATCCATCAATATACCCTGTCCTTGAACACACCTCAACATCCATCCATACACCCTGTCCTTCTATAACATACCACAGCGTTCATCAGCACATCCTGTTCTGTGCCTAAGACAAAGGAGATAGACTAAAAGGAAAAGCTTACAGGGTATCAAAGTCAAGTGGCGAAAATCAGAACCACGACATTCAAAGATGGTAGGAAAAGTATCTTCGCGAATGGGTCCCATGAATTTCGAAATGCTCAATACGATGCGTGTTGTCTCCTTGGGGTTGGTAAGCGTGAACGTGAGATAAATTTCCTAATAATAATGGTAACTCCGCTTTATAATGGCCTCCACCAATACATGAAATTAAAAAATAACATCTATACTGGCAAATGACAGGAAATGTAGCTAGCAATGGATGTATTACAATGTCAAGCAGGGATAACAGTATAAGGCCAGACCAATGGGCATTTCTTAATATCCTTCAACCGTAGTGTCATATTGTTTCACACAAACAGAGGTAAGATACTTTCCTTGTCGTGTGGATGTAAGATTACAAAGACAGTGCGAGGAGAAAATCTGAACCCGTGAGACAAACTCTGCAACAAAGGAAAAGAATTTCTCATAACGTGAAGAAGAACACTGAAGAATTCTCAGATCATGCTAATGACGAGAGAGCAATCAAGTCTACCACTGACCCATTATCTGCCACAGGAAAAGAATTACCTCCCTTCTAAACATGCATTTCGACCCGACATTTTCCATAGATACTTGTAATATATACCACAAGGCACAAAACATATTTCAAGCCACCGACAATGATAAAATTGCACTGAGAATATCCAGTAACATGGAATACGTAACTACACAATCTACATCCGGACGAATCCTCTCGTCCAGACGACATCTCCCCTAGAATACTGAAAGAACCTGGCTGGTATATCATCGCGGGAAGGGCGCCTAATGACAGGGAGCTACTTCATATCACAACAATTTTCAAAAAAAGGCATAGAAAATGTGCTTCGAAACACCTCAATTCGGCTCTAGTAAAGTGATAAAAACAATGATCACAGGGCCAAATCGTTATAATTCCTCAAACAAAATGGATTAACAACCAACCATCAACATGGTTTCCGGAAGAGATCATGTTTAACAAATCTGACGGAATTCTTGTCATATATATATATATATATATATATGTACAGAGCATCAGATTGGGGAAGAGCAGTGCGGTTTCAGAAGTGGTAGAGGATGTGTGGATCAGGTGTTTGCTTTGAAGAATGTATGTGAGAAATACTTAGAAAAGCAAATGGATTTGTATGTAGCATTTATGGATCTGGAGAAGGCATATGATAGAGTTGATAGAGATGCTCTGTGGAAGGTATTAAGAATATATGGTGTGGGAGGCAAGTTGTTGGAAGCAGTGAAAGGTTTTTATCGAGGATGTAAGGCATGTGTACGTGTAGGAAGAGAGGAAAGTGATTGGTTCTCAGTGAATGTAGGTTTGCGGCAGGGGTGTGTGATGTCTCCATGGTTGTTTAATTTGTTTATGGATGGGGTTGTTAGGGAGGTAAATGCAAGAGTCCTGGAAAGAGGGGCAAGTATGAAGTCTGTTGGGGATGAGAGAGCTTGGGAAGTGAGTCAGTTGTTGTTCGCTGATGATACAGCGCTGGTGGCTGATTCATGTGAGAAACTGCAGAAGCTGGTGACTGAGTTTGGTAAAGTGTGTGGAAGAAGAAAGTTAAGAGTAAATGTGAATAAGAGCAAGGTTATTAGGTACAGTAGGGTTGAGGGTCAAGTCAATTGGGAGGTGAGTTTGAATGGAGAAAAACTGGAGGAAGTGAAGTGTTTTAGATATCTGGGAGTGGATCTGTCAGCGGATGGAACCATGGAAGCGGAAGTGGATCATAGGGTGGGGGAGGGGGCGAAAATTTTGGGAGCCTTGAAAAATGTGTGGAAGTCGAGAACATTATCTCGGAAAGCAAAAATGGGTATGTTTGAAGGAATAGTGGTTCCAACAATGTTGTATGGTTGCGAGGCGTGGGCTATGGATGGAGTTGTGCGCAGGAGGATGGATGTGCTGGAAATGAGATGTTTGAGGACAATGTGTGGTGTGAGGTGGTTTGATCGAGTAAGTAACGTAAGGGTAAGAGAGATGTGTGGAAATAAAAAGAGCGTGGTTGAGAGAGCAGAAGAGGGTGTTTTGAAATGGTTTGGGCACATGGAGAGAATGAGTGAGGAAAGATTGACCAAGAGGATATATGTGTCGGAGGTGGAGGGAACGAGGAGAAGAGGGAGACCAAATTGGAGGTGGAAAGATGGAGTGAAAAAGATTTTGTGTGATCGGGGCCTGAACATGCAGGAGGGTGAAAGGAGGGCAAGGAATAGAGTGAATTGGAGCGATGTGGTATACAGGGTTTGACGTGCTGTCAGTGGATTGAATCAAGGCATGTGAAGCGTCTGGGGTAAACCATGGAAAGCTGTGTAGGTATGTATATTTGCGTGTGTGGACGTGTGTATGTACATGTGTATGGGGGGGGGGGGTTGGGCCATTTCTTTCGTCTGTTTCCTTGCGCTACCTCGCAAACGCGGGAGACAGCGACAATAAAAAAAAAAAAAAAAAAAAAAAAAAAAAAAAAAATATATATATATATATATATATATATATATATATATATATATATATATATATACACACGAGTCCACGGGGAAAATGAAACACGGTAAGTTCCTATGTGCACTTTCGTGTAATCATCACATCATCATGGGAGACACAAGAGAGAAATATAACAGACAGTTGATATACAACGAAGAGACGTAGCTAGGAGGCCTTTGGTAAACATATACATGCAACTAATCCTTCATCAACGCATGAAAGACTACATGAATATACCTCATCCTTCACCAACGAACCGCGGCCTCCACCAATACACCCCGCCCTTCATCAATACACCCCTACCCTCGTCCTCCATCAATACATCCCGGCCTCCATCAACACACCCCGGCCTCAATTAATACCTCCCGGCCTCCATCAATACAAACCCCTCGTCCTCCATCAATACACCCCAAGCTCCAGTAGTCTACCCCCCCTCCATCAATACAACCACCCCCCCACCCCACCCTCGTCCTCCATCAATACCTCCCAGCCTCCATCAATAGGTGCCGGCCTCCAGCAGTAATTCTGGTGTGCGACACGGCAAGCTGTGGCCGGGAGAATTAATTAATAGTGTGAGCATCAAAGGCCGGCGAGCCTGTGAAGTGATGACTCCCCCAAATTCCTCTATTGTCACCCGCGCCTCCGCCAGGAGGGAAAATTGATGCTTAAGTAATGGTCAAGACATCAGGACGACGCCTTCAGGAATCCTCGCCCTCATCCTCGTCAGATATTGCCCGCTCGCTCTCCTACCCCACACCCGGCACTGTGCCTCACTCCCTCGTGCCTCCCACACCACACAACGGGCATTTGTGTGTATTGCGTTGAGACAGACGTCGGTTTAAGCACAACGTAAATTGGCCTCGTGAAATTCGTAATATAAGACATTCGTTGCCATTGAAAACTGCCGTTAGCGTATTGCCGACAGGATACATCGCCACCTTGGTAACGCCAAAGGTCATAATCATTAGATTTTTTCCCCCATAATTGTGGCTATTCCCACCACACTGAGGAAGCGACAGGAAAACACACACACAAAAAAAATCGCTAACATCTATTCTGTTAAGGGTAAGGCACCGAAACCACAGCCTCCCATCCACGACCATGACCCACAGACCTTTCCATGATTTCTCCCGGATACCTCACATTCCCTGGTTCACTCCACTGACGGCACGTCGCCCCCTGTATACCACATCTGTCCAATTCATTCTATCCCGTGCACGCCATGCACAGTGACCTACATGTTGAAGTCTCGAGCATTCAAAATGTGTGGAAGTCGAGAACATTATCCCGGAAAGAAAAAATGGGTATGTTTGAAGGAATAGTAGTTCCAACAATGTTGTATGGTTGCGAGGCGTGGGCTATGGATAGAGTTGTGCGCAGGAGGATGGATGTGCTGGAAATGAGATGTTTGAGGACAATGTGTGGTGTGAGGTGGTTTGATCGAGTAAGTAACGTAAGGGTAAGAGAGATGTGTGGAAATAAAAAGAGCGTGGTTGAGAGAGCAGAAGAGGGTGTTTTGAAATGGTTTGGGCACATGGAGAGAATGAGTGAGGAAAGATTGACCAAGAGGATATATGTGTCGGAGGTGGAGGGAACGAGGAGAAGAGGGAGACCAAATTGGAGGTGGAAAGATGGAGTGAAAAGGATTTTGTGTGATCGGGGCCTGAACATGCAGGAGGGTGAAAGGAGGGCAAGGAATAGAGTGAATTGGAGCGATGTGGTATACAGGGGTTGACGTGCTGTCAGTGGATTGAATCAAGGCATGTGAAGCGTCCGGGGTAAACCATGGAAAGCTGTGTAGGTATGTACATTTCCGTGTGTGGACGTGTGTATGTACATGTGTATGGGGGGGGTTGGGCCATTTCTTTCGTCTGTTTCCTTGCGCTACCTCGCAAACACGGGAGACAGCGACAAAGTCTAAAAAAAAAAAAAAAAAAAAAAAAAAAAATATATATATATATATATATATATATATATATATATATATATATATATATATATATATATATATATATATATATATATATAATGAACTAAATTCCCCCTTATTATTTTGTTTACGACGATGAACATTTCAACACGAGACATCAAGGAACAGTCAAATTACATCTTGGGAAATTGACACAACTGAGCCAGATGCAGCATGACCTAGCAGGTCCCAGGCAAGGAGGTGTCCCTCCCCTTCCTGAAGTACCTGGCATAACTCCTGGTCTCTACCAAGCCCTCATAGCATCACAATGGAGAGCCATCTCGAACACTGTGATTCAGTTATCCAGTAGATGCATCCCTTAACCATCCGTCATGAAGCTACCATCAGCTGCAAAAACCTTCGGTAAAGCTAACATTTGTACCCATCTGTGGTGAAGCTAACACAAATTATCTATGGTGAAGCTAACACGGGAGCTATCTATGGTGAAGCTAACACTGAAGTCATCAATGGTGAAGCTAACACGGGAGCTAACTATGGTGAAGCTAAAACCAGAGCTGAAGCCAGACGTGATGAAACTTCGAGCAGTTTGGTGATCAATGATAAAAGATATCACGTGTCGTCAACAGTGATGAAGTCATCATCAAAACTCATCCACGATAAAGCTATCAGCAGTAGTCATCCATGGTGGTCATCAACAGTAGTCATCCATGGTGGTTATCAAAAGCAGTCATCCATGGTGGTTATCAACAGTAGTCATCCATGGTGGTATCAACAGTAGTCATCCATGGTGGTATCAACAGTAGTCATCCATGGTGGTATCAACAGTAGTCATCCATGGTGGTCATCAACAGTAGTCATCCATGGTGGTCATCAACAGTAGTCATCCATGGTGGTCATCAACAGTAGTCATCCATGGTGGTCATCAACAGTAGTCATCCATGGTGGTCATCAACAGTAGTCATCCATGGTGGTCATCAACAGTAGTCATCCATGGTGGTTATCAACAGCAGTCATCCATGGTGGTCATCAACAGTAGTCATCCATGGTGGTCATCAACAGTGGTCATCCATGGTGGTTATCAACAGTAGTCATCCATGGTGGTTATCAACAGTAGTCATCCATGGTGGTCATCAACAGCAGTCATCCATGGTGGTCATCAACAGCAGTCATCCATGAAGTTATCAGCAGTAGTCATCCATGGTGGTCATCAACAGTAGTCATCCATGGTGGTCATCAACAGTAGTCATCCATGGTGGTCATCAACAGTAGTCATCCATGGTGGTTATCAACAGCAGTCATCCATGGTGGTCATCAACAGTAGTCATCCATGGTGGTCATCAACAGTAGTCATCCATGGTGGTTATCAACAGTAGTCATCCATGGTGGTTATCAACAGTAGTCATCCATGGTGGTCATCAACAGTAGTCATCCATGGTGGTCATCAACAGTAGTCATCCATGGTGGTATCAACAGTAGTCATCCATGGTGGTCATCAACAGTGGTCATCCATGGTGGTCATCAACAGTGGTCATCCATGGTGGTTATCAACAGTAGTCATCCATGGTGGTATCAACAGTAGTCATCCATGGTGGTCATCAACAGTGGTCATCCATGGTGGTTATCAACAGTAGTCATCCATGGTGGTTATCAACAGTAGTCATCCATGGTGGTCATCAACAGCAGTCATCCATGGTGGTCATCAACAGCAGTCATCCATGAAGTTATCAACAGAATCCATGTATCATGAAGATATCAACAGAAGTTATCCACGGCAACAGTCAAGCACAGTAAAGCTATCAACAGTTTTCATCCACTGTGAAGCTTTCAATAATAGCCAACCAAAGTAAAGCTATCAACAGTAGTTCACACATGGTGAAGCTATAATCAGTAATCATGCAAGGTGAGGCTATAATCTATAATCATCCATGATGAAGCCATTAACAGGGTGTCAAGACTGAAGCAAGAAGCAAGACACCACAAGAGCCCTTCCTAGTGAAGCTATCACCAAGAGAGCCCTCCCTGGTGAAGCTATCACCAAGAGAGCCATCCCTGGTGAAACTATCACCAAAACAACCCTCCCTAGTGAAGCTATCACAAAGAGAGCCCTCCCTGGTGAAGCTATCACAAGAGAGCCATCCCTGGTGAAGCTATCACAAGAGAGCCCTCCCTGGTGAAGCTATCACAAGAGAGCCCTCCCTGGTGAAGCTATCACCAAGAGAGCCCTCCCTGGTGAAGCTATCACCAAGAGAGCCATCCCTGGTGAAGCTATCACCAAGAGAGCCATCCCTGGTGAAGCTATCACCAAGAGAGCCATCCCTGGTGAAACTATCACCAAAACAGCCCTCCCTAGTGAAGCTATCACCTGTTTTAAAACAGCCCCCCCTAGTGAAGCTATCACCAAAACAGCCCTCCCTAGTGAAGCTATCACCAAGAGAGCCCTCCCTGATGAAGCTATCACCAAGGCAGCGCTCCCTGGTGAAGCCAGTCTCCACCAACAGTGGAGCCATCAATCTATTAGAGGATGCATCATCAGCGGTGCAGGAAGCATCGGGAATATTATGGCGTGGACGTGACGCCTGATTAATGACGACGACCATCCGGACCCGTTATGACACCACGTCTGCCTTCAGATGACCTCACACCACCCACCTGGGAGGCAAGCTGGCAAATGTCTTACTGTAAAATGATGATGGATGGATCTCTCTCTCTCTCTCTCTCTCTCTCTCTCTCTCTCTCTCTCTCTCTCTCTCTCTCTCTCTCTCTCTCTCTCTCTCTCTCTTCTCTCTCTCTCTCCTGGTAGGGAGCTACCGACCAGGAAGGCATATTACTGGTACTACCCACCTGGTTACCGGGAAGGACTAGGGACGGCTGCGCGATGAACAAGCGCTTCAGGGAATGTCAATTCTCATTCCTGTGGCCCAGGCAGCTGTCTTTTTCTCTCTGCCTCCCCAGCAAGTGGGCTGCTGGCTACCAGTCCACAAACGTACAATCTCTCCATCTCACACATAATACTTGACAACATGCAACTCATACGACTCGGTCCACGTAACCCTAGATTTTCCTACGGTGGGCGCTACGCGCTAGTCCTACCTTTTGGTAACATTTCGTCGAAAATAAATATTCACTCTTTCTCTCTTTCTCGTGCGCGTAATTGTGTATCTGTACGGCACGAGGAGGGAGTTTTATACTGGTGGGGCTTCATCTCTTGAACTATCTCTACTATCACACAACTTTTTAACTTGTGTATTCCGTCCGCATTTAATCCTTCCCCACACCCTTGTTTCCACAGACCCACTACTCTTATACTAAAAAATTACTTCCTTTACATCCAACAAGTTTCTTCCTTAATTTCATGCTATGGCCTCCGGCTGCTCTTATCCCTGCATCACACGCGAAGAACTCCCTGCTATGAGCATCATCATGCTGATTTATAAGCTGAAAGGTTGCGATTAAGTCACTCGTCTCACATTCATGCTGAACAACTTCAATTTAGGCTCCTAGCCTCTCCCAGGAACACGGCTCCCTTTATTCTGATACCAACATTGCTGCCCTCCTCTGGACCTTCTCCATTGATTAGTACCGTACTGAAATACGGTAACCAAACTTGAGAAACCTATCCTAGTTTTAGCCTAACGTTGGATGCGAACGGCTTGCTGCATAGTTCCCTATCCACATACAAGTGACTGCTATTCTAATATTTACCAGCAGACAGTCGGTCTCCTTTACTATTCCTCTAAAGTGGAGCTCTGGCCACAGGTTAAAGACAGAGACAACTTCTAAGTCCCTGCAGCTTATTCCCTCCTCGATAACACTCATACTGAGGAGTCCTTGCAATGTGTCCCAACCTTCCCTACATTTGCTCGGGATGAATCTCATCAGCCACGTGCCGGACGACTTCTGTCTAGGTCTTCCTTTGTTAAGTTCGTGCAATCCTTCCGCGTTTTTCGCGTCATATCTCACACATATATTCAGGCGAACCATTCGCACAGATCAAGAAGAGTAACGGTCCCAGATCAGAGCCCTGCGGCACTCGGCCGGTCACCTCAACCCATCTCCAGAGGACTACTCTACTGTGCGTCCTTCGGTCCCTTCCATTGAGATGATAGCAACTCCATCGAGAGAGTCTCCTCCTTAATCCTACCTCCTGATGGTTCAGCTTCTCAATCAGCCTCCCGTTCGCTGTGGAATCAAATGCTTCCTGACACTCGAGATACAAACGTAGCGCGCAGCACCCCTCTTCACGAAATTCTACAAAGTTCGTTACCCATAACCTCCTGTGTATAGGAGTTACCGGATTCCTCCTGCTCGAGATTACACCGAAAGTGAAAAGTCACCTTTGGTGAGGATGAATCATTTGAAGTATAGTTTCATCAAAGAACTTCCCACTCTAAAGGAGTCCACATTTCCCTACTACTGAAAGCAGCGCACCTCTGGGCTGCAGGGGCCTCGCCTCTGGAAAGAGGTCCCGGGTAACACCAGGATTCATTCACAGGACGAGGTCCTGGGGTACTCATATATGAACGAGAAAAAAAAGAAGAAATACTACATTTCTCTATAATACAGAAACCACTGGTCCCACCGGTAACACTTGTTTACCAATGGCGTCTTAGCTATGTCTCTTCCTTGTATATCAACTGGCGGTTGTACGTTTTCTGTCTCATTCTTGTATCTCCCCAGAGAATGTGATCATTACACGAAAGTGCACTTGGGAACTTACCGTGTTTCATTTTCCTCGTGGTTATCAGCAAATACATATATAATTGCCCCAGCACCCAACGCTTTCTGAAAGTCCTGGTGTTACCCCAGGACAGTTTTGCCAGGGGCCTCCGCAGCTCAAAAGGATACGCTACACTCGGTAACTGAGACAGGATGGATTCCTGTACAATGAGGTCTTCGACGAGATTATACTGTCTTTCGTCAAGTGATGATGATACAGTCACTCCAGCCAAATGTGGCTGTCCACTTGCTGTACAACCTCGGGCTGGCAGAGTCCGGTGACGTGTGTGTGTGTGCGTGTGTGTGTATAAACAATGATACATGAATAAAGAACGATTTATTGAATCCAGGCAGCCATTCCGCTGAATATACACAGGTGAGGAATTACGTAATGGTGGTTCATTATAGTAACTAGTTAATTTATCATAAAAGAGCTTTTAGATCAAGGTGAAGCTGGATACTTGTACACTTTGGATAAGTACGTGAGTGAAGTCTATCTACATAGCACAGGGTGAAATCTACTTACATCGTACAGGAAGTTTTACAGAGCTAATTCTATGGTTTACACACCATACATTCAGTGGTGATTCGCTGAACACTGTGTCAAGTTATATATTGGCTGAAGTGCAGCAGCAATGTGTTGATAAACATTATATATCTAATGGTGAACATTAAGTGATTTAAAGTTACATATCGGTTGAATTGCAGTTGTATTGTGTTCACAAACTATGTATCAAATGATAATTATTGAGTGATGTAAAGTTACATACTTGCTGAACTGCAGTAACACTGTGTTGACTTCCATTATGTATTTAATGGAGATAAGAGGTGAATATTTTCAAGTTGGTTGCGTTACAGTAATATAGTAGATGACGTACACATAACTAACGGAAAGCTTGTTAAGCTTTGCACTTGTTCATGGTTGTTTATGACATTCACAGTAGTAGGTATAGGTGTGTGTGTGTGTGTGTGTGTGTGTGTGTGTGTGTGTGTGTGTGTTGTTAAAGCACCAACACTTGCATGAACAAAATACATAGCACAGTTTCTATACGCTTGTTATAAATCATTACCCAGGCTTCAGGCACAGTGCTAAGGTCGTGTGGACGTAGAACACTTGCACCACCACGTAAACCCAATCAACCAGACTACACGTCCATCTATCATTACATATGGAGAAAATATGTTCAGAAGATCAACATGATGTGAGGCGGGAGGAGGTAAAAGTATACACTCAAAGCTCTGATTCTGTTCCACGCCAGGACAAAGCCTCTCCAGCTATAGGTTCATATCAATGTGAGAGATCTACTCCCAGAGTTCTGGGCCATAATTTTCTACCTCCTCCCCTCGCCGACTCTTCCCCAGTAAACATCACTGACTTATAATCACGTCGCATGCAAATCGCGCGGCCTCACAAGCCGCCCAGGGAAGAGAAGAAAAAATATATATACGCCAATTGCCTTCCTCTCATTCAGACTGAAAACAAATACACCCGAGACCTTTGCCTTCACAAGGCCCGATAACATTATTCTCCTATAAACATGTTGATCTCCAAACTTTTAGCGGGCAAAGCATCAATAAAACTTAGTTAGGGGCCGCCTCACTCCGCTATTCGATAAGTTTCCACCAGACATTTACAACAATCTCATTACCGGCCAAGATTCTGTTGCTAATCGTGGGCAATAAGGAGTACGGGCCTGGCTGGCAGACTGGCTTGCTGGCTGGTCTGGAAGGAGGAAGCACACGGTGTTGCTAGCCGGCCTGAGTGAGGCCACGGGTGTGCCAACCATCAAACGGTGCAGCTCTGCCGACGGGATCAGAGGAACAATGTGGAGGACGATGAAGGAGCTTGCGTCATGAGGTCGCACCACACAGGAGAGTTCCCACCCGAAGGGTCAGACAACGAGTTGAGGCGACAGGGTCATGGAGTACTTCATGAACACGAGAAAAAACTAAGAGATATAGGGGTTCGATGCTCTTTACGGGAGGTTTAGGGGGTTCCAAACATGGATTAAAGTCCTAATCGAAGTTCAGCCTATAAAGACAACAGAAGAAAAAGGGAAAATTATTTTAAAATTCTAAAAACACAGAAAACCATTTTTCTTTTACGAAGAGGCGGGTCATTGCTATGAGGGAGAACATGCAACTCATTTATGAGAATCAAGAGGGTGTTGTTAAGGACCACTGGTGGATATTTCTTCGTTATAAGCCATTACAAGTTTCAGGTTAAACCCTCTTATACCCGGGATAACTCAGGCGAAATCCAACGGAGAGTTATAGAACTTACGCCATTCAGTTCTTTAAAAGCTAAGAAATGACACTGTAGAGATTCTTAAAATCATCCGATTTAGAGTTTTCAAGTTACGACGAAGCAAGGTTACGGTCCAAGGTTAAAGAAACACTCCCGGTAACAGATGGACGACCGTCAAAGCGATCAGTTAGTACATGGGAAAGACAGACAACAGATGGCCCGTTGGCCCACGTCTAAATTATCTGTTTTGAAGTCTACCTATCTTCTATTCTAGGTGGAGGAGGTAAGGATAGAACAGAAGGAAGACTCTCTCCACAACCTCCAATCCCATTTGACAACAACAGACGACAGGAAAAAGAAGTGAAGATATATGTATTAGATAAGTAGGCCTGTATGGAATACTACAGGATAGAATGAAAAGAAACACACCCTACTGTAGAATCATGCAACACCATCACATCCTCAACTGCACTATATCATCAGGATCTCCAATGACCAAAAGGAACTCATGTTAATATGACTTACTTCTTTGCGTCTATTTAGCAGAAACCTGAACTGATGAAAATTTAGGTAACCGGTTTCTAAAGGTCTCCGTCCGTGCTCCCTGTATCAACAACTTCTAACTCTATCCAACCTTCAACGTATTCATTTCCAAAGAAAATTTTCCCGCGCCTTACATCTTGCACCTTTAAATTCCATTTCCCTTGTTCTGGTAACTGAATTTTGTTGTCTCTCAAAAAGATCTCCGTGAGTTACGCTGCAAAAATTACTCAAAATTTGGAAAATCGCAAAGTTGACGCTAAAAACTCCAGTGTCTCAACTCATCATTTATTTTCGCATTTGCGATTACCTGATATAGTGTCTGATATAGTGTTTGCCATGCTACGCATATGACAGTGTTTGCCATACTACGCATATGACGCAGAAAAAGGATGGCACGAGTGACATGAACGGTGGTGAAGGTTGGAAGCATCATGCAAAGACCAGCCCGGCATATTAGTCTCTATAATACAAGCCGACACGGAGGGTGGCAAGATGGCTCTCCACACCACTGTAGCGCTCCCTAGTCATGACAGTAGCACAGACACACACACACACACACACACACACACACACACACACACACAAAATGTTGGCTAAAGCAGCGGGAGATAACCAGAGACCGGCCGTGGCAACAGCCATGGCTCCTGGGTAACAGATGTTACTGTATCCACACATCAGGACTGTACAACTGCTGCAACTTACCAAGCTGGTTTAATGCCAGTTTGTGCACTGGGGGAACGATTCTCTTCCGTCTATCGAGATGAAGAAGGTTAAAAACCCGTCCACTGCACCCAGTTCAAGTCGCACACTGCCCAACACTGACCTAAGAATTCAGTCAACAGGTATGAGACCAAGATATGTACTTTGCTTAAGTCATACACTGCCCCAGACTGACCGGATAATTCAGTCAACAGGTTTGAGACCAAGATACGCCCTCAGTTTACACGTGCGAGACCAAGATACAAGATCATGTAACGCCAAGATCTGTTCTCTAATAATATGAAGTAAACAGTGGTACAGCTGCCTACGACTCAAGGTTGAGAGAGAGGTGCAACATATTTATAAACTAGGTTTTTTTTCTTCCGTTTACCTTCGGTCTGACCTGACAAACTCCACAACTAGTGTGTTACGAGTTTGCCTGGCAGCTGCTGTTTTTAGCACACAATAGATATCATTCTAAGATATCAAGATCATGGCTCCAGTGACGTGCTGCTACTACAGGGCCCATGTATCTCTGACACAGGATAGTGTAAGGCACAAACACGAATTTCAACCCCCTTGAGTTCGACGGTGCAAGTCTTGGATTTGATGGCATGGCCTCTGACCTGCGTCAAGAGGCAGTTTGGAGGCCACATCATCATAGTCAACAGCTGAAACACAGCTTTCTCTTTTACGGTCTAGTCACGTACAAGAGTGAGAAGATTTACAGAAACACAACCTCAAGTTCTGAATAATTCTTATCAGGCTTAAATAAAGATGTCACCTTTGAGCATGACTGTCATCATAATCTCTGCTGATCAGTACAAATCTATGCCTCACACAGGCATAAGGTGACTCCACCAACCCGTAGACAGACGTGTGCGTGACGAGACACTACCATTCCACCTCACCCTACCAATTCGTGGGCAGCAACGTGCCTGACGGTTCACTAACACTCCACCTCACCAACCCAAAGGCAGCAGTGTGCACGACGGGGCACTACCAACCCTTCCCAACAACCCGTCCAAGTCCCATCTCCATACCAAAGGTCGTCAAAGGCCACCTCTGCACTGTCTGCAAGAGAGGGTTCATTAAGGTTCCTGTTACATGTCCAATTCTCTTTCAAAAAAAAAAAAAGAAAAGAAAAGGAGGAAATTCCAACAATCATGAAAAGACAACATGTTTTACATCATCTCATAATCCCCCACTAACGACGCCAGTAAGGAAGACTAATCCAGAGAACCAACAAACGCCCTACTACCGTCTTCCACCCACACAGGGATGGTGGCTAACCCAGCATTCAGTGCACAAGAGCTTCGCAAACCCGCCTGTTTCGACTGGAGCGTTAATGAAGTTGAACACCTTCCGTTTAAAGATACAGCATCCTACCAAGTGAAAAAGACCAGCTTCTATGAGTCATCCATACACATCGACCAGTTGAATAAACGCCGAGTTTGCGGCCCATCATTAAACGTGGACCACTTAAAGAAACGCAGCGTCTGCGGCCCATCAACAAAACTCTTGACAACCATAAGCGAGCGGCAGCAACGACTCACGAAGACACAATCAGGGAAACGCGTCATCATGGTCTCCATACCGTGGCTCAACTGTTGTCATGATTTATGAGTATTGTCTCTCCTGACCGTGTGTGTGTGTGTGTGTGTGTGTGTGTGTGTGTGTGTGTGTGTGTGTGTGTGTGTGTGTGTGTGTGTGTGTGTGTGTGATTCCCTATCTGTGTTGGTGTGGGGGAGGGAGCTCTACACCTGTTGGGCCCCATCTCTTTAACTTTCTCAACCACCGCACAGTTTTAAACTTCTGTAAGCTGTTCCGAATTCATTTACGTCATTCAGTATCATTCATTCCATTCATCCGCAACTTATATCATAATAAGTATTTCTTTAAGTCTTTACAAACTCGTTCTTTGCTTAGTTTCGTGTCATGGCCTCTGGTTGCTCTTATCCCTGCGTCTTTCCAGGAACAATTCACCGTTGACGTCATGAAACATATAAAAACTTAAAGGTTGTGATTTGGTCGTTCCTTCATGGAAAATAAGGCATTCTGGAAGGAGGTGAAATAGTGCGAGAAGCACAAGAGACCAAACGGGAGTGAAAGTGAAGGGAGGAAATAGTGAAATGGTAACATGCAAAAAGTGGGGGAAAAGAGACTGATTGAATATTTTGAAGGACTGGGCGATTGCGGTGGCAAATGTGGTGTGTTTAGGATGAGGTGGAGGACGAGGTCATGGCAATATGGTTTGGTGAAAAGAGGATGTGGTGAAAGCCTTGTTTGTGTACGACGATGAATCGTGGTAAAGCGACAGCAGTGGGTGGGACTGCAGCCGAGTTTCTGAAAAAAGATAGAATGAAAGTGTTCGTTAGTTAGCCAGGCCTTTCAATATATGAGATACCTGAAGACTGGCAGAGCGCAAGTACAGTACCATATATTAAGGGAGGGTGGACAAAAGTGAAAGCTCTAATTACAGGTTTATACAGCCTGTTGAATACACCTTGTACAGTGTATGGGAGAGTGGTGAGCTGAGTGGGTGGTGCCATGCACAGGTCATCGCACAGGGGAGGAGCAATGTGGCATCAGGAATGGTAGAGTATGTGTGGACAGGGTGTTTGCTTTGTAACATTTGTGGTAAATACTTGGAGAATGAAGGATATTGTATGTACAGTTTATATACATAGTAAAAGTGTACGTCAGGTTAACAGTTGTATTTCTGCAGTATGCTAAGGGTAGGTCGGGGTCCAGGAGGTGAGACGGTTGATGTTTAAAGATAACACGATGTGTAAAGAGTAAATGTGAACAAATGAGGGCAGTTGTTTTTCTGGTCTAGCCGCTACCTCGCTAGACCAGGAAACGACGAACAAAGGATAAAAAAAAAAAAAAAAATACAAATACATACATATACATACATATATATATATATATATATATATATATATATATATATATATATATATATATATAGGGGAGAAAGAATACTTCCCACGTATTCCCTGCGTGTCGTAAAAGGCGACTAAAAGGGGAGGGAGCGGGGGGCTGGAAATCCTCCCCTCATTTTTTTTTTTAATTTTCCAAAAGAAGGAGCAGAGAATGGCGCCAGGTGGGGATAATCCCTCACAGGCCCAGTCTTCTGTTCTTAGCGCTACCTTGCTAATGCGGGAAATGGAGAATAGTTTGAAAGAAAAAGAAAATTTATATATATATATATATATATATATATATATATATATATATATATATATATATATATATATATATATATATACAGCGTTTGAAACAGAACGGAATGTCATCGCTGGAATCATGCCTGGATATCCAGTGGAAATATATCACCCGGCAGTGCATTATCGTCATTTCATTACCGAGTGCTGCACTAGTGCCACAGTGAGGTAGCGTACACAGTGTGGTAGCATACCAGCCCCACAACATGGGGTCATACCAGTATGCCGCCAGTGTGGGGTGTATCAGTATATATATATATATACATAAAGCCCTGGGGTACACATGACAAAGAGTGCAGGGAGGCAGGCGCTGCTGCCCGGGCTCTGGGACCTAATTGGCTTTTGTTATTGGTAAATGGTGGGGAAAGTCAGAGGCGCCGCGCCATACTACCCAGAGTCCAGCCTGACGCACGGGTCCTACCCTAATATCCCTCGGTGTTGCCTCTCTCTCTCAGGGGTGGGGACACCACACCACTGGACCAACACCAGCAACACATTAAGACGGACCAACACCAGCAACACATTAACGACGGACCAACACCAGCAACACATTAACGACGGACCAATACCAGCAACACATTAAGACGGACCAACACCAGCGACACATTAACGATGGACCAATACCAGCAACACATAACGACGGACCAACATCAGCAACACATAACGACGGACCAACATCAGCAACACATTAAGAAGGACCAACACCAGCAACACATCAAGACGGACAAACACCATCAACACATTAACGACGGACCAACACCAGCAACACATTAAGACGGACCAACACCAGCAACACATCAAGACGGACCAACACCAACAACACATCAAGACGGACCAACACCAGCAACACATCAAGACGGACCAACACCAACAACACATCAAGACGGACCAACACCAGCAACACATTAAGAAGGACCAACACCAGCAACACATTAAGACGGACCAACACCAGCAACACATCAAGACGGACCAACACCAGCAACACATTAAGAAGGACCAACACCAGCAACACATTAAGACGGACCAACACCAGCAACACATCAAGACGGACCAACACCAGCAACACATCAAGACGGACCAACACCAACAGCACATTAAGAAGGACCAACACCAGCAACACATTAAGAAGGACCAACACCAGCAACACATCAAGACGGACAAACACCATCAACACATTAACGACGGACCAACACCAGCAACACATTAAGACGGACCAACACCAGCAACACATCAAGACGGACCAACACCAGCAACACATCAAGACGGACCAACACCAGCAACACATCAAGACGGACCAACACCAGCAACACATCAAGACGGACAAACACCATCAACACATTAACGACGGACCAACACCAGCAACACATCAAGACGGACCAACACCAGCAACACATTAAGACGGACCAACACCAGCAACACATTAAGACGGACCAACACCAGCAACACATCAAGACGGACAAACACCATCAACACATTAACGACGGACCAACACCAGCAACACATTAAGACGGACCAACACCAGCAACACATCAAGACGGACAAACACCATCAACACATTAACGACGGACCAACACCAGCAACACATTAAGAAGGACCAACACCAGCAACACATTAAGAAGGACCAACACCAGCAACACATTAAGACGGACCAACACCAGCAACACATTAAGACGGACCAACACCAGCAACACATTAAGAAGGACCAACACCAGCAACACATTAAGAAGGACCAACACCAGCAACACATCAAGACGGACAAACACCATCAACACATTAACGACGGACCAACACCAGCAACACATTAAGAAGGACCAACACCAGCAACACATTAAGACGGACCAACACCAGCAACACATTAAGAAGGACCAACACCAGCAACACATTAAGACGGACCAACACCAGCAACACATCAAGACGGACCAACACCAGCAACACATTAAGACGGACCAACACCAGCAACACATTAAGACGGACCAACACCAGCAACACATTAAGAAGGACCAACACCAGCAACACATTAAGACGGACCAACACCAGCAACACATTAAGACGGACCAACACCAGCAACACATTAAGAAGGACCAACACCAGCAACACATCAAGACGGACCAACACCAGCAACACATTAAGACGGACCAACACCAGCAACACATTAACGACGGACCAACACCAGCAACACATCAAGACGGACCAACACCAGCAACACATTAAGAAGGACCAACACCAGCAACACATTAAGACGGACCAACACCAGCAACACATCAAGACGGACCAACACCAGCAACACATCAAGACGGACAAACACCATCAACACATTAACGACGGACCAACACCAGCAACACATTAAGAAGGACCAACACCAGCAACACATTAAGAAGGACCAACACCAGCAACACATCAAGACGGACCAACACCAGCAACACATTAAGACGGACCAACACCAGCAACACATCAAGACGGACAAACACCATCAACACATTAACGACGGACCAACACCAGCAACACATCAAGACGGACCAACACCAGCAACACATTAAGACGGACCAACACCAGCAACACATTAAGACGGACCAACACCAGCAACACATTAAGACGGACCAACACCAGCAACACATCAAGACGGACAAACACCATCAACACATTAACGACGGACCAACACCAGCAACACATCAAGACGGACAAACACCATCAACACATTAACGACGGACCAACACCAGCAACACATTAAGACGGACCAACACCAGCAACACATTAAGAAGGACCAACACCAGCAACACATTAAGACGGACCAACACCAGCAACACATAACGACGGACCAACACCAGCAACACATCAAGACGGACCAACACCAGCAACACATCAAGACGGACTAACACCAGCAACACATTAAGACGGACCAACACCAGCAACACATCAAGACGGACCAACACCAGCAACACATCAAGACGGACCAACACCAGCAACACATTAAGACGGACCAACACCAGCAACACATTAAGACGGACCAACACCAGCAACACATCAAGACGGACAAACACCATCAACACATTAACGACGGACCAACACCAGCAACACATTAAGACGGACCAACACCAGCAACACATCAAGACGGACCAACACCAGCAACACATTAAGACGGACCAACACCAGCAACACATCAAGACGGACAAACACCATCAACACATTAACGACGGACCAACACCAGCAACACATCAAGACGGACAAACACCATCAACACATTAACGACGGACCAACACCAGCAACACATCAAGACGGACCAACACCAGCAACACATTAAGACGGACCAACACCAGCAACACATCAAGACGGACCAACACCAGCAACACATCAAGACGGACAAACACCATCAACACATTAACGACGGACCAACACCAGCAACACATTAAGACGGACCAACACCAGCAACACATCAAGACGGACAAACACCATCAACACATTAACGACGGACCAACACCAGCAACACATCAAGACGGACCAACACCAGCAACACATTAAGACGGACCAACACCAGCAACACATCAAGACGGACCAACACCAGCAACACATTAAGACGGACCAACACCAGCAACACATTAAGACGGACCAACACCAGCAACACATTAAGACGGACCAACACCAGCAACACATTAAGACGGACCAACACCAGCAACACATTAAGACGGACCAACACCAGCAACACATCAAGACGGACCAACACCAGCAACACATCAAGACGGACAAACACCATCAACACATTAACGACGGACCAACACCAGCAACACATCAAGACGGACAAACACCATCAACACATTAACGACGGACCAACACCAGCAACACATTAAGACGGACCAACACCAGCAACACATCAAGACGGACCAACACCAGCAACACATTAAGACGGACCAACACCAGCAACACATTAAGACGGACCAACACCAGCAACACATTAACGACGGACCAACACCAGCAACACATCAAGACGGACAAACACCATCAACACATTAACGACGGACCAACACCAGCAACACATCAAGACGGACCAACACCAGCAACACATCAAGACACTGTAACCTGTGGCCCCGACCGGTGAACGTGGCTAACTTCCTCAGTGTTGCAGGGATTCTTTAGGCTATATATATATATATATATATATATATATATATATATATATATATATATATATATATATATATATATATATATAGTACGCTATCGTTATCATTCAATCCACTGAATCCAGTACCATGTTTCCATGTTAAAAGATAAAAATACAAACATATATATATATATATATATATATATATATATATATATATATATATATATATATATATATATATATATATATATATATATTCTCAGGAAGTAATATGTAAGAGAGCAAAAGAGAGTAACGCTCACAAGCAACATGGCAGGGAGCAGTGCTCACCCGTAATACAGAGGGGAGTAACGTCCTCCCGTAATACAGCAGGAAGTAATGTTCATTTGCAATAAAGCAGGGGGCAAATAAAGAGTATTTTGGTGCGGTGGCGCGAGCGCCATATATCAGCGGTGGGCGGTGAATCTAACTGTTGAGTGTTATTGGTCAATGGCGGGGAAAGCCTGGCTCGCCCGCCGCCACCCAGCGTGTTCAAACCCCCCGCCTGACAAACGCACTTTATTTACTTCCATTACTGCATACCTCCCATACTTCCGTTAACTTTACCACACACGACACGGCGCGTACATCCGCAACCACACACACTCGCCTCTGGCATCAAACTTTTCATTTATTTCTCGAGTTTAAAAGACTCTCTCTCTGTAGACAATATCCTGTAGTACTTTACACAATAAGACTTGATTGTATACCTCAGGACGGTAGTAGCTACATTACAAGACTGTCTGTATATCTCTGCTCTGTAGTACTTGCATTTCAAGACCGTCTGTAGGCGCCATCTTGCAGTACTTACAAGACTCTGTTTACCCAGGCCCTGTGGTACTTACACTACAAGAGTCTGTGAACGTCATCCTGTAGTACTTACACCACAAGAGTTTGTATACGCCTTTCTACAGCACTTGTACAAAGTCTGTCAGTAGTATACACACTACAACATGTCTGAAGAGTCCATTGTCGTATCTACACTACAAGCCTGTAGATGCCATCCTGTTGTACTTACACAAGTGTGTATGTAGTACTTAACATTACAAGTGTTTGTAAACGTCATCCTCTCTTGTACCTACACTACAGTAGTTAATAGTTCACCATACTGCAGCACTCACAGCACAAGACTCTATCGTCAGATGTCACCCCGGCACTGCTCGCCAACACGGCAACGACGACAACGCCTCTGGAAACTGCCGTCATGTAACGAACGCAAAATCTCCACCAGCCGTGAATCATCCAGCGAACACCCCAACCTGCGGAAGATTACACCACGCTGCGTACGTTCCACGACTCCTGCCGTGACGCTCTCTCTCTCTCTCTCTCTCTCTCTCTCTCTCTCTCTCTCTCTCTCTCTCTCTCTCCTCTCTCTCTCTCTCTCTCCGACGCCGGACGGACAAATAATTGCCATTAACTAAAATTCTTGGAACTCGATACATTTTATTTTTCCAGCTACATCCTGTTTTTTTAATTCACTGATTAATTTATATGCTTTAATGACTGTAGTTTAAACGGGGCGCGAACACTGCGAACCAAATTGTCGAGCGATTAATTATGGTGAAAATATTGGCTGGTCAACTGAGGTTGGAGGAAAATCGGTAAATACCGGCCCATGTGTGATGACATTAAAAATTTTGACTGAACAAGTTCAAGCCGGTCCAAAACAGCGTTTGAACAGTGCTGCAATGTTGCGAGCGCCTGAAAATGTGTATTCCGGTGACGTGAAATATATATATATATATATTTTGAACATTTGTCACGGCAAACTGTACGATCAACAGATATTAGAGTAGAGTGGGGGATCCGTGCTGAACTTATGAAGCAGGTAGGAGAGGACTGAAGGATACATGCTGAACTTGTCAAGCAGGTATGACAGTACCAGGGGAGGTACGTGCTGAACCTGTCAAGTATCATGCACCGTATAATGAACATTCTCCATAGTTACATGAACATGCATCACAGAAGAACAGTTCCACGAAATGAATGCTGATCGCATGTCACTGAGGCAAGAAATATATTCCAGCCATTCATTACATCTGAACCAAATCCATTTTGGAAGTATTCCGGATCACCACAACCACAAGATATATCTGTTCAGTTAACGGCAGCATCAACTGCGCTGAACAAATGCCACATGAACACAAAGTTGATGCTGTGCACCTCGCGCGTGCATTAGAAATGAACGTTCTCGAGAATGCAAGTCTTGGAGACACAGCTGCGCTACGATAGATGAATGAGAAACACGTGTCACACCACACTTGATAAAAACGAAACTGCAGGACCACGAGATCAACGGTGCACGGGCATGGCATCAATGGCGGACGTGCGTTAGAACAGGGCCCGTGGCCGACGGTGACGAACGGTGGTAACCAACGAGGTGGTAGCCAGGCTGGGTGGTAACCAACGTGGTGGTAGCCAGGCAGGCTGGCTGGCCAGGCTGGGTGGTAACCAACGTGGTGGTAGCCAGGCTGGCTGGCTGGCCAGGCTGGGCGGTAACAGAAGACAACGAGGAGTCCGCGCGAGGCCACTCCGTCATCATGGGACGGTGTGCAAATTGTGAAAGGTGTTAGAGACAGAACTGAAACAGGTGTTAGACAGAACTGGAACACGTGCTAGACAGAACTGGAACAGGTGCTAGACAGAACTGGAACAGGTGCTAAACAGAACTGGAAAAGGTGTTAGAGACAGAACTGAAACAGGTGTTAGACAGAACTGGAACAGGTGCTAGACAGAACTGGAAAAGGTGTTAGAGACAGAACTGAAACAGGTGTTAGACAGAACTGGAACAGGTGCTAGACAGAACTGGAAAAGGTGTTAGAGACAGAACTGAAACAGGTGTTAGACAGAACTGGAACAGGTGTTAGACAGAACTGGAACAGTCGTTAGAGACAGAACTGGATCAGGTTTTAGAACTGAAGACTATGATTTAGGAACTACTTCAACGGTCTTAATAATAGAAAAAAAAATAGCCATTAAGGAGACTCTCCGACAATGGAACAGGAACAATAAACCGGAATTTAAATGAAAAATGAAAAATACAAAAAAACAAAATCAATCCTGAATAAACGAAAATAAAGGTTGCTATAAAACAGAAGACAAACAGCTGATTGACTAGCATGAAATTATATAAATATATATAAAAAAAAGATAAAATCATCCACGAAAACAAAAAAAGTGTGTTGGGCACAAAGTCGTAAAGGGATCTCTCTCTCTCTCTCTCTCTCTCTCTCTCTCTCTCTCTCTCTCTCTCTCTCTCTCTCTCTCTCTCTCTCTCTCTCCGGGTGACCAGAGAGACTACGGGAGTGAAAAACACAGTGTGGTTTGGCTAGCGAGATGAAGAGAGACAAATAAAACAAGTTTCACACACACACACACAACCAGAGGCCAGCACGAGGCACACCGACCACGACGAACACCTGCTATAGAAGAACAGAACTAGCAAGCTATTACAGAACACCTGCCACAGAACGGAACAGAACTAGCAAGCCATTACAGAACACCTGCCACAGAAGAACAGAACTAGCAAGCCATTACAGAACACCTGCCACAGAAGAACAGAACTAGCAAGCTATTACAGAACACCTGCCACACAAGAACAGAACTAGCAAACTATTACAGAACACCTGCCACAGAAGAACAGAACTAGCAAGCTATTACAGAACACCTGCCACAGAAGAACAGAACTAGCAAGCTATTACAGAACACCTGCCACAGAAGAACAGAACTAGCAAGCTATTACAGAACACCTGCAATATAAAAACAGAATTATCAGGCTATCACAAATCTATATTTCATAAAATGATCGAAGCAGACAATTGAAGATATTAAGGTACAGAGGACAAATCAGTTATGTCGAACACTACAATACTTTACTAAAATTTCGATGTGGAAATTACAGAGGGGGGCCTTATTTTACGCTCCAAATCTCATTTTCTACCCCCATGCCTTCAGAGAAACATGAAGAAGGACAGAAGAATCATAGACAAAAAATGTGCACGAGTTTTTTTTTTTGACCACACAAAAGTTCACATAACATTTTACAAGTGTACGACGAATACTTGGCAATGTGATAAAAGCAAGTGGAACATAAACGTGAATAAGATCTCGAGCAATTTGGTTTAGACTACGCTTATACAGACCAGCATAAACTACCATGAAAGAAATCATGATGTATTATGCGAGGTCACGGCTAACGACTTCCCATTCTTTAACATATATATATATCAACAAATGGCGTTTAAAATTTGGTTTACGAATCATTCACACGGAATTTCATGCCTTTAGTATGTCTCGCAATTTATGGGGAACCATATCAACGCCAAAAGTGTGGAAAAATAACACACACACACACACACACACACACACGGGCTTCCGTGGAGTAGTGGTTAGTTACTGACTATGAAACAGCACGGGCCAGTCCTTGGTCGGATTCGCACCGGTTCCAATCCTGGGCATGGCAGTCGGCCTACATCCAACCCAAGCGTTCATCATCCATTGGCGGTTGGTCGATAAATGGGTACCTGGCTTATGCTGGCGTGTGTGTGTGTGCACAGTGGAGTAAAGACAAGGTATATATGCACAAGGCTAAGAGAAGAGGCACCACAAGTGCAGAACTCTCTCCCTTAAACACACACACACACACACACACACACACACACACACACACACCTGTATAGCACTTTCCTCACGCCGACAAATGAGAACCCTCACGAAAGTCGACCAGCTAAATTCACCAAGCGAGGTTCACAACATCGAACAGAAGGAGCGTATCGCACTGGCCTGATCCACCAGCGGTTGGCCAGACTACAGTCGAGCATTTTAGGATCCATCGGCGATGCACAGCCGAGAACATCAACAGCGAGGCAGAACAGTACTGGCTCTGGTAAGCAGAAGTCGGCAAGCTTCTGTGTTAAGGCTTTAGCTATCAGCACGTGGAAGGAACCACACCAGCAGTGACAAGGACGATGGTCAACATTTAAGGCGAGGAACTACCGGGACTGAAAATGATACTACGTGAAGCTGGGGGCGGGGGTTGTCTCTGCGTTGTCGGACATGAGGTACTGGCGTTCAGAGAGAAGCATGAGACAGCACAGGGGGCCTGGCCATGCATGGCCTGTCTCCTTCGTGCAGTCATGATATGCCTGTATGTGGAGTCTTTAGATGTAAATAATAACAAGAGAACCAAGCACTGGCAGGGAGTGCCACCTTGGTACAGACATGTGGATGACGTAGAAGTAATGTTTCCCAAAGGAAACTTGACAAAGACAAGAAATTAAGAGTATTGTACAGTGTTGATAGAAAAACAGTTTACAGTGAAAGAAGAGGAGAAAGGTAAACTGCCATTATTAGATGCAACAGTTTGGAGATCTGACTAAGGTGTAAATTTCTCATGGCAAATTAAACCCACAAACAAAACTTATTTTATTCATATTATCTTTCGGTCTATAACGAAAGAACAAAGTCAGGAGTGATCACGGTTCTTTTATTAGGACAATCAGAATATGCAGTGATAACCGCTTGGGGGGAAGAGAACATATATATACATATCATCGACGCATTCAAGAAACTGGGTTATCCTCACATTTTATGAGTTAAATTCAAGAAAACCGCAGAAGAAACGTTGAAAGTAGCACAGCGGAAGATAATGAGAGATATATGACGGTCCTAAACTCAAGAGACACCTCAAGTACATATAGTTGCTTACAGGAGGCGGGAAGCAACACTACTACTCCGTCGGGAATGAAGGTAGGTAACGTACTGAAAACAAAAGGTGACATACGTATCAAAAAGGACACAGTACTGGATGTCCAGCCATATAGTCTGGGGGAGCAGGAGGAAATATGTCAAAAAAGATCAGTGACCATAAACCAGATATACATTTTCATAAGACATCCATTGACACAGACAAGTATGGACACCTACCAAAAGAGGCAAGGAATTCAAATACCGCATGAGAGATCAAGCAATCGAGTGAGAACATGTTTAGCAGCAGCCCACGTATGCATAGAAGTGACCAACGACCGTGAGGGTTTCATACATTGAGCAAAACCAGCGACGAAGAATGGTAGTGACGGAATGACTGGCAGACGGCCGCCCGGGATGGGACCTACTAAGGCCTTCAACGAAGTGAAAGAATCTTTTGTATCAGTCTCTCTGAAGAAGGCTTCTGCACAAGCCGAAAAGTTAGGAAACTAAAGCTCAAGAACTCTCACCAGCGTGTACTCACCATCCCAGTTCCCATACTTGTCATAATGAATTATTCAGTATTCATATATATATATATATATATATATATATATATATATATATATATATATATATATATATATATATATATATATATATATATATATTCATACTATTCGCTATTTCCCGCATTAGCGGAGGGAAAGAATACTTCCCACGTATTCCCTGCGTGTCGTAGAAGGCGATTAAAAGGGAAGGGAGAGAGGGGCAGGAAATCCTTCCCTCTCGTTTTTAATTTTCCAAAAGAAGGAACAGAGAGAGGGGCCAAGTGAGGATATTCCCTTAAAGGTTCAGTCCTTTGTTCTTAACGCTATCTCGCTAACGCGGGAAATGGCGAATAGTATGGAAAAAAAAGGAATATATATATATATATATATATATATATATATATATATATATATATATATATATATATATTTTTTTTTTTTTTTTTTTCATACGATTCGCCATTTCCCGCGTTTGCGAGGTAGCGTTAAGAACAGAGGACTGGGCCTTAGAGGGAAAATCCTCACCTGGCCCCCTTCTCTGTTCCTTCTTTTGGAAAATTAAAAAAAAAAAAAAAACGAGAGGGGAGGATTTCCAGCCACCCGCTCCCTCCCCTTTTAGTCGCCTTCTACGACACGCAGGGAATACATGGGAAGTATTCTTTCTCCCCTATCCCCAGGGATATATATATATATATATATATATATATATATATATATATATATATATATATATATATATATATATATATATATATATGTATACTGCCCTAAGAGTCCCTCCTATTATTATGAGGCTCCTGCAGCACTCAGGAAGCTGGCCGGGTCCAACGGTCGGAACCACACGTCATAAAGTCCTGTGATGTGTGTGTGTGTGTGTGTGTGTGTGTGTGTGTGTGTGTGTGTGTGTGTGTGTGTGTGCGCGCGCGCGCGTAGGATACCTTTCAGTTGCTGCTCTGTGTCGTTGTGGAGATAATGGTTAATTATGCACGTTGACGTTGCAACACCGAACCGCTGGTAGAGTTGGACCAAAGTTGTCTCAGTTAATCGGGAAGTGAGGCCACACCGACCAGGAAGCAGGTGTAAAAAAAAATATAAAGATAAAAAAAATGATCAGCGATCATCAAACTGACCTCGCCGGTTTCCTCACAGCCCATCAATACATCAACGTCAGGGATGCGTGTGTCAGGAAGCCACACATGTATAATGGTGCCTTGGACTTCGGGGATAAAAAGCATGATTACTGAAGCAAGAGTTGTTGGGCCATCGTGCACGATGGGACGACCTCTGAGCATGATAGTGCAAACCCCTGGGTTGAATCAGCTGGCCTTGATTTAAATCAGACCCTTTCAAAGGTCAGGTCAAATGGTTCGCACCATCGTACGCAAGGGCCGTCATCATCGTGTTCAAGAGGTCAAAGACAATTCAACCACACAACTGCACGGCAGTACGATCAGTGCGCGGGGAGAGAGAGAGAGAGAGAGAGAGAGAGAGAGAGAGAGAGAGAGAGAGAGAGAGAGAGAGAGAGAGAGAGAGAGAGAGAGAGAGAGTAGAGTGGCAGTTTTTCGTGACTCGTACGAGGGTTCAAGTAGCGTGTGGTGAGGTTCAAAGTGAGGGGGGAGGGGGTTCAGGCGTAACTGTTACTGCAGTAACAAGTGTGGCTGTGGGAGGGAGTAGCCCAGATGGTAGTGTTTAACGTGCAGGACAAAGTTAAGGAACTGTTAAGACACGCACAACGTCAGTTATCACGTAAATAATGATAATAAAAATAATAATAATAATAATAATAATAATAATAATAATAATAATAATAATAAAGAAAAAAAGAAGAAGTCCATCGCCCGCTTCAGGCAGGCAAGGGTGGGAGTCACGAAGGAGTGACCCGACTCACCACATACAGGGGGCGCGCGTCACCTGACGCAGTGATGGACGTTATCACTGGTAAAACTCCCATTGTATCAGCCAGTATAACGGGTACACTGCCCCAGTGATCTACTCTACTGGACCGTATACTTCATGGTTATATGCTCTGAAGAATACAAGACACTTGCATTTTCTCACACCGTAATGAGTCGAGACATCGATTTTTGTGGTTTATAAAGCGCTGAAACTTAATGGACTGAATTCTGGCCATCCTAGCATGAAAAGGAAACCAAATAAACTTAAAACATTACACAGTTTAGTATCATTTAGGAAAAAAATTATCTATTCACATTAATAGTCAAAAATTTCTCCCAGTGCGACTCTTGAATCTCACTATCAAGCCGTCAATACATTTCCCGCGGTAACATTGCATTACAAGTGATACACACACACACAGACCCACGTCTCCCCATTATCATGTGACCATCTGGGCAACATGGTATTACCATGCCACAGTCGACAAAGGATTTTCTCATTATGGCGCTTCCTGCTGGAGGAGGAAAGCCGGACCGACTTCAACACCTTTCTTTATCCTCTGAAGTTGTCATCAGTTATTACTTAGGGCTTCCAAGTCCCCTCTCGCCTGCCATTTTCATCAATATACTTATATATTCTGCCCACATAAGCATAGTCATGTATAACTATACATACATATATATATATATATATATATATATATATATATATATATATATATATATATATATATATATATATATATATATATATATATATATATATATATATACATATATATATATATATATATATATATATATATATATATATATATATATATATATATATATACTTAGTCGCGGTCTCTCGCGTTAGCGAGGTAGCGCAAGAAAACAGACGGAAGAATGGCCCAACCCACCCACACACACATGTAGATACATAAACGCCCCCACACGTACATATATATATATAACTATAAATTTCAACGTATACATACATACATACACAGACATATACATATATACAAATGTACATATACACACTCGCTGCCTTCAGACACGGCTGATTCAGCCATCCCCCCTACTGGTACATTACCGCCGACACCAACATCGTCTTGCGCACCAACCAAATTCTAGACTCTCATACCTGGAGTGGATCCTTACAATCCAATCTTGGACTTTTCTGAACTATTGGATGTATCGAAGCGCAGTGGGATATACCCCAGGATGCATGCACTCTGGGGATCTTAAGCTACACCTGTTAAACCGGGACACAGGTGTGTATCAGGCATGTGCACAGGCCGTGAAAGCAGCCTCCCTCAGCCTACAGCATATCATGATATCGCAAAGTTCAGGTGTTGTTGGTACAACCGTAGGTACATCTCCAACAGTCACATTCATCAAAATGCTAAGTTCACCGTAATGTAATACGCGACAGTTGCACATCAAGATGGTGAAATACAGTCATGAAATGAATGTGACATCAGCAGCACGATCACCAGTAGCATTACCCTGAGAGCAGACATGCGCATTGCAGACTGACTTCCGTTTTAAAGGAGCAATTGCCCCTCCACTTTCATGTCTGCAATACAACAGGACACACTAAGAAAAAAAAAAAAAAAAGGAAAACACAGCAGCACAATACTGAAACATCTTAGCCATGGTTTGACAAGATCACCTACAACCCCTCTCGCTATAATAGAATGGTTCCACGTTAAAGGCAATACTGGCGCCACATAATTTGTGCCACTATACCTGACTTACACGCCATCACACAAAAATCTAATACGTTAACACACGTTTAATCAGTTGAACCAACTGTGTGCAAAGAAAACAACAGGACCCACTGACTTGACTGAGCCACAAATAAAATCATCTGGAACACATGTGACCCAGCTGGACTGGACCCGCTGACTGTGACACAATCACCAGGGCCACATATGACTGGAAGGACTGGATGCAATGACTGTGACGCAATCAATCATCAGGGCCACACGTGACTGGAAGGACTGGATCCCATGGTTGTGACGCAAACGCTCATCTGGACCACACGTGACCCAACAGGACTCGATCCAATGACTGTGGGTGGATATGCTGGAGCGTGAGAATGCTGGAGATCGATCGGGTACTTGCAGCTAATTCCATTATCCGTCCCTCAGTTAGGGCACAAGTAAAAGTTACCCGAGGGAGGAAAGGGGGATAAGGAGGCTATGTAGGACGAGGAGGGGAAGAGTGTGGGACAAGGAGGGGAAGAGAGTAGGATGAGCAGGGGTAGTGTGGAATGAAGGTGGGGAATATGGCACACAGACGAACAGCATTGAGAGAGAGAGAGAGAGAGAGAGAGAGAGAGAGAGAGAGAGAGAGAGAGAGAGAGAGAGAGAGAGAGAGAGAGAGAGAGAGAGAGTGTGTGTGTGTGTGTGTGTGTGTGTGTGTGTGTATGAGGTTACAATGAGCAGCAGCAGTGATTGAACAGTAAGACGAGCCATTCCTCCAGTGCAGTGTGTTGACCAAGGAGCGGCAGAGAGAGGGGCACGTCAGGCGGCATAGCCAGTGAGGGAACCAGCAAGCTGCATACCCCAAGCAAGCCACCAGGTGGCACAGTTTGGCAGTACACCTTGAGAAAGTGAGAATTAGGAGAGTGAGTGAGGAATGGGATGAATTTAGGGAGATAGTGCTTACAGGTGCGAGAGAAGTGTGTGGCATGTAGATGTAACACTGGCATGTGATGAAGGGTAGTGAGCGGTGGGGTGGGGAAGCTTAAGTTGTTGGTGAAAGAAGTGCGAGTGATTGGGTGATGTAGAATATGAAGCAGCAGGAGGTCAAGAGGACGGGAGCGGAGGCTGAAAAAAAAAAGGGCAAAGGAGAGTTGAGGTCAGAAAGCATCAGTCAACATGACAGGCCTCTTGTAGCACTGTTCAAGGTGTGGCTGGAGAAAGGCAATAAGAAAGGATACCAGGCAGAAGCACTGAGCTAAAGACCAATCTCCCTGACCAGCGTGGTCTGGAAGATACTGGAAAAGATAATTAGGAGCTCTTGGATGACTTTCTACAGAGGAGAAATTACCAAAGTATGAGACAGCACTATTTAAGGGAAAGGTCATGTGTTTAAAAAAAAAGATTTATACGTAAGAATGAGCACTTTGACAAAAGAAAATAAGAGAAGGCTGGGTGGATTATTTGAATCTGGACCGCCAGAAAGCATTTGACACTATACCACATGAGAGGCTGATTAAGAGGCGGGGACACCGGGCAAGAATCGGGATGAGAGTACTTCGACAGACATAAGATTATCTAAGTGTAAGGGAACAATGGATGCATGTCAGAGGAGCCATTTCCCAATGGGTTGAAGTTATCAGGGGAGTGCCGCAGGGTTCTGCTCTGGGATCATCACTCTTCTTGCTATGTGTAAATGACTTACCCGAAGGTATGAACTCATATCTGCATAAGTTTGTAGATGACGCAAAGGTCATGAGGGAAGTGAAACGCGAGCTGAAGTGCATCAACTTCCATGGGGATCTTCCGACTTCTCTTCACAGATGGTCTGATACGTCGTTGATCAACTTAAAACAGAGTATATTTAAGGCAATGAGAATGGGTCATGGCAAGAGAAGGTCACATTGTGATTATCACGTGGTAGGAAACAAACTGCACGAATCCGCGTGAAAAAATAAACAAATTCAAATGGAGTCGACATTGTCCCTAACCTGTCGCCAGAGTCCTAACTCAAGAAAACGGTTGAGGAGGACGAACAACTGTGTGCTGGCAATTTTTACGATTCCTTTGAAATCAATGGATAAGAAAACATATGACCAGTTCTTCGTGTACTACATAAGACCAGATCTAGAATATGCTTCTGAAATTTAGTCACAGCACCTGAAAAAAGCACAGAGAGCTAATAAAGAAGGTTGAGAGGAGGCCAACAATGAGGGTGCCAGAATTAAGAGAGCTGAGTTACAGGGAAAGGCTGGAGAGGCTTTAAATCTGCCCGCCTTGGAAGAGATAAGAGTGTGAGGTAACCTGATAACGACATTCAAGTTTTGAAAACAGACTGATGACAGACAGTGAACAATTCTTCAAGATTTGTAGAGAGAGAGAGAGAACAAACAGAGGATATATCATGAAATTAACCAAAAACCTTTTTTCAAAAGTGATGTAAAGATGTACTTTCATAAGGGTAGTGGATGAATAGATAAAATGTCTGAAGACTTCGTTAATGCGGAGAGCCTACGGGAATCTAAGAAGTTGTATGAAAGAGAATATTCAAGAGATGGGGGGCCCCACCACGAGTGTAAATATCCCTCCCCGCACAGCACATAATTATAATAGGTAATTACACACACACACACACACACACACACACACACACACACACACACACACACACACACATACACACACACACACACACACACACTGAGGTGCCAACTACCACAGACAAACACTGACGGAGTATAATAACATGCAAAATACCACCAGCCACAGTGTAGGGTAACAAACTAGAGAAGCAATCTGTACGAGAGCTTAGGGAGGCTGCCGGTGCTCACATTTCAAATTTTGGTATTGATCCGCAGCTCCGGGGGAAAGTTAGCAAGACTATTTTTGATAACTTTGTTCCCTCCCTCAGCCCTAGCTGGGGGGATAGAGGGGGGGGAGAGGAGGTCGCGACTTTAAAAAGTAACCCCACGCTGCTGTAGTGTCTACTTCAGGCTTCAGCATGAGCTGTAGTCTCGATTTCAGGGTTACGTGGGCTCCAGCAAGTGCTGAAATCTCTACTTCAGGGTTATGTGGGCTCCTGCAAGAGCTGAAGTCTCTACTTCAAGGTTACGTGGGCTCCAGCATGTACTGTAGTCTCTATTTCAGGGGTTCGTGGGCTCCAGCATGTACTGAAGCCTCTACTTCAGGGTTACGTGAGCTCCAGCAATACTGTAGTCTCTACTTCAGGGTTACGTGAGCTCCAGCATGTACTGAAGTCTCTACTTCAGGGTTACGTGAGCTCCAGAATGTACTGAAGTCTCTCCTTCAGGGTTAGGTAGGCCCCGAGCATGTAATGTAGCTTCTGCTACGGGGCTACATGGGCACCACCATGCGCTGTAGCCTCTTTCCATAAAGCTAAGTCGACGCAAGTTGACGCGGCAGTCTCCGTCTCAGGGCTACTTGGCTGAAGGCGTCAGTGCGTCATGGCTACAGAACGCTGGCCTGACCTGTGCGGTGTAGCCCGTGTGCTCCAGGAACAACACGCAGACGGTTTGACGCTACAGGGATGCTGACACAATATTGCCGCTGGCGCTATCTATGCTCGATCCAGACGACACCAGGACAGTGAACAGTAGCACTACCTGGGTCGATGGTGAGCTAGCATCTACCTAAGCCCCCACCTGGACGCTGACACGATTCAGCCGACACAGTAGAGACGCGACATTAAATGAATACCCGGATCTGCACGGACACTCCGCGGATGCTACTGCTCCGTGGCCGATGGCACTCCGTGGACCCCTAAACACCTTCCGGGTCCCCACTGGAGGACTGAGGAGGATAAGGATGGAGTAAAGATTATATACACAAATCAAAGATAACAAGTGAAAGTGAAGACTGATCAACCCCACTGGACTCCAACAAACCTCTGGAAGGAATCAAAAACCATAGTAGAAGATAAATGATTCAAAAAGTGAGCCACTTGCGTGAAGTGACTTATAAAATAAATATGTAGAATAAACAGTTCAGTCGATCAACTGTCAGAGACATGATGGCCGGCATCAGCAGTGTCACAACGTTGTCACCGTACGAATAATATGGACGACTTTACACGTCCGTTACCTGAGATAACGCACTGGACTTTCAATCATACAGAGAAAAGACAGATTCAGAGAATTTCCTGAATATTCACAAAAAAATAACAATCGCTCAAAACGACAAAGTAAATTCAGGTTCTACGTTCTGTGCTAAATGAGCTCAAAAATCACGTGAGAAAAGAGAGAGAGAGAGAGAGAGAGAGAGAGAGAGAGAGAGAGAGAGAGAGGGGGGGGGGGGGGGTGTTAGCTGACAATATCAGGCCACAGAGTCGGCTGGCTAATTTCACTGGGATACGGTGTTGTGCGACCTTTGTGGTGGGGACGCTATCGTATCTTAAGAACAGTAGGTGCAAGCCTTGGAGGGGGGGTCACGTATCACTAACGTGTCTTCCCATCACCTCGTGTACCACATTATAATCAAACACCTCAGTCTACCACAGCAAGATGCTTCTGGTGAAAAAAGAAAGAAAAGAAAAAAAAACACGGACGTAGTCTGTGTTCCAGGGGTACGTGAGCACCAACACTCCTTACAGTCTCCACCTCAGGGGTACGTGAGTGTAAGCACGTACTATAATCCATGCTTCAGGGACTATCCCTTGAGCACGACGGTACGACCCTGAGATCGAGTCGTCGTCTTTAAGGAGTTAACACATACGTGCAGTACCTACACTCCATTTTCCTTACGACCGGAATTTCAAAACCAACGTACTATCTGGACGACTGTCGCGTACCGCACATGTGGGCAGGCGCACCATCACCCTTTGGTAACCAATGCCTCACTCGATACCAATGGGGGGGGTCAACTACCCGGTGTCTCGGATCATCAGCGACCAGTCGGTGATAGCCAGCTGCCACATCACACGGCACAGTCAGCAAACACCTATCACCCCCCTAATGACCGAGGGAGTTTCCCTGAGAGAGAAAAAATGACCCCTGGTTCGTCAGGCTTCCACGAGCTTCTGATGCATATGTAAGCTCAAGGTAGTCGTCTGGTTCCTTCACATTCCTAAGGTGAGTGTGTCATTCTGACTCCTTGTGTGACGCTGATACACACAGACCAGACCTGAGAACACACACACACACACATACTGGTAGGTGAGGAAGCTTGAGTTGTTGTACCGAGGGCCGCTCCCCCTCGTGGGGCATTTCCCGGCATTGTTCATACTGTTGTATCGGTACTGATAACATCCCAGACAACCTGCCAGGACCACCGACCCGTCTGGAGCACTGATAACGTCCCAGACAACCTGCCAGGCCCATCATCCCGCACTGATAACGTCCCAGACAACCTGCCCGGCCCATCATCCCGCACTGATAACGTCCCAGACAACCTGCCCGGCCCATCATCCCGCACTGATAACGTCCCAGACAACCTGCCAGGCCCATCATCCCGTACTGATAACGTCCCAGACAACCTGCCCGGCCCATCATCCCGTACTGATAACGTCTCAGACAACCTGCCAGGCCCATCATCCCGCACTGATAACGTCCCAGACAACCTGCCAGGCCCATCATCCCGCACTGATAACGTCCCAGACAACCTGCCAGGCCCATCATCCCGTACTGATAACGTCCCAGACAACCTGCCCGGCCCATCATCCCGTACTGATAACGTCCCAGACAACCTGCCCGGCCCATCATCCCGTACTGATAACGTCCCAGACAACCTGCCCGGCCCATCATCCCGTACTGATAACGTCCCAGACAACCTGCCCGGCCCATCATCCCGTACTGATAACGTCCCAGACAACCTGCCCGGCCCATCATCCCGTACTGATAACGTCCCAGACAACCTGCCCGGCCCATCATCCCGTACTGATAACGTCCAGACAAACCTGGCGGATCCAACGACCAATCTGAAGTCCTGATAACGTCCCAGATAACCTGGCCGACCCATCATGACACCTGAAGTATTGATAACGTCCCAGACAACCTGCCCGGCCCATCATGACACCTGAAGCACAGGCCAATTGATGGAAGCTGGACAACTTTAACATCTTGTTGTAACGACTGCCTCAAGTTTAACGCCACTACTGGCAAAGTTTGCTGTTTAATACTTATGACTCGCACTGAGGGACATGGTTTATTTACCTTCTGAGAACAGCAAAGTTACAGCATAGTAACAACAAAGAGAAATGGGTGAAATAATCAGTAAGGTTCATCTTATGTTATAGAATTCATCTTTTCAGGAAAATGTCTTCCTAACTATTGAAATTATATATATATATATATATATATATATATATATATATATATATATATATATATATATATATATATGGCATGTGTACGTGTAGGAAGAGAGGAAAGTGATTGGTTCTCAGTGAGTGTAGGTTTGCGGCAGGGGTGTGTAATGTTTCCATGGTTGTTTAATTTGTTTATGGATGGGGTTGTTAGGGAGGTAAATGCAAGAGTTTTGGAAAGAGGGGCAAGTATGAAGGCTGTTGGGGATGAGAGAGCTTGGGAAGTGAGTCAGTTGTTGTTCGCTGATGATACAGCGCTGGTGGCTGACTCATGTGAGAAACTGCAGAATCTGGTGACTGAGTTTGGTAAAGTGTGTGAAAGAAGAAAGTTAAGAGTAAATGTGAATAAGAGCAAGGTTATTAGGTACAGTAGGGTTGGGGGTCAAGTCAATTGGGAGGTAAGTTTGAATGGAGAAAAACTGGAGGAAGTAAAGTGTTTTAGATATCTGGGAGTGGATCTGGCAGCGGATGGAACCATGGAAGCGGAAGTGGATCATAGGGTGGGGGAGGGGGCGAAAATCCTGGGAGCCTTGAAGAATGTGTGGAAGTCGAGAACATTATCTCGGAAAGCAAAAATGGGTATGTTTGAAGGAATAGTGGTTCCAACAATGTTGTATGGTTGCGAGGCGTGGGCTATGGATAGAGTTGTGCGCAGGAGGATGGATGTGCTGGAAATGAGAAGTTTGAGGACAATGTGTGGTGTGAGGTGGTTTGATCGAGTAAGTAATGTAAGAGTAAGAGAGATGTGTGGAAATAAAAAGAGCGTGGTTGAGAGAGCAGAAAAGGGTGTTTTGAAATGGTTTGGGCACATGGAGAGAATGAGTGAGGAAAGATTGACCAAGAGGATATATGTGTCGGAGGTGGAGGGAACGAGGAGAAGTGGGAGACCAAATTGGAGGTGGAAAGATGGAGTGAAAAAGATTTTGTGTAATATATATATATATATCCGTGCTCTGTCGGCTGCGACGAGAAAAAAAAATGAAATCTCTTCATACCAGAGAAACCTGGACCATTATTCTCAAGAACAGCTTTACATGAGAGTCGTCAGAGCCCCGTACACTTAATCCTAAAGGGATCGGTGTATGGCTGACTTGCTTCATAATCAAGGAAATATAATCCCCCTCTTGACACACCCTTTCCGCTGAACGCTGTGTTTCCTGATGGGATTTGCCGCCGGGATTATCAACAGGAACCACACCAACACCTGTTCCACCTCACGCCTGGCTACCGCCCCGGTCACACACCTCGCCAGAGTCGCCGCCTGGAGCCAGAAGGATCTGTCGCAGCCCTGAGGTGGACACAGAAGATCCCTGCCAACCATCCCGTTGAACAACACCGACACTACAACCCTGGGGTATGATGGCCTGACCTAAAGGATCAGGCCAAAGGTTACTCATACTCCAGGGTCACGTAACTCATATACTCATGGTCATATAACCTTGTGAAAGATGCTGATCAATTAGGTTGTTCTTTCATGCCTCTGTATTTTACTAATATAAATCATCTGTCAGTTCTAACAGTTGTTCCAGTTGACTATACAGAGAACAGCGTTCAAACCTACGAGTACATTGGTCCAGACATCTATACAGCAAACTAGTTGGCCATGAAGCTAACTATACAGTACAATCTTCCAGCTATCTACTTCACACAAAAGGTACAAAGTTCAGTTCCACTATGACAACGGCCTCGACCGATGCTGACATCTCACGCATATGTACCTGGCTGTACTACTACCCACTACAGTGCTTGCTGATGCAGAATTCCTATCACGTGTCACCTCAACGCACGGCACAGAGCCTCTTCCATTACCTGTGTCACCATTACGGTGGGCACGGAGGTCTCATCTACATGCCACCCCTACAGTCGACACAGAGACTCTTCCATTATGTGTGTCACCCTACGTACGGCACAGTGTGGGTACCGTCAGGTGTGTCCACCCCTACAATCGGTAAAGTGCCTCTCCTGTCATATGTGTCGCTCCGACGGTTGGTGTAGTGCCGCTACTATAATATGTATCATGTCTTTCAACTTTCTGATAATAAGAGTGTCGGAGAAAATCTTCCAATCGTTTATATATATATATATATATGTATATATATTATCCCTGGGGATAGGGGAGAAAGAATACTTCCCATATATTCCCTGCGTGTCGTAGAAGGCGACTAAAAGGGAAGAGAGCGGAGGGCTAGAAATCCTCCCCTCTCGTTCTTAATTTTCCAAAAGAAGGAACAGAGAAGGGGGCCAAGGGAGGATATTCCCTCAAAGGATCAGTCCTCTGTTCTTAACGCTACCTCGCTAACGCAGGAAATGGCGAATAGTACGAAAAAAGAAAAAAACATATATATATATATATATATATATATATATATATATATATATATATATATATATATATATATACAGAGAGAGAGAGAGAGAGAGAGAGAGAGAGAGAGAGAGAGACAATCGTATGTCTACCAAATGGCGTCCTAGCTATGTCTCTTCGTTGTATATCAACTGACTTATATTTCTCTCTTGTGTCTTTTCCCCTGATGATGTGAGTATTACACGAAAGTGCACTTGGGAACTTATCGTGTTTCATTTTCCCAATGGACTCTTAGGAATATACATATATATATATATATATATATATATATATATATATATATATATATATATATATATATATATATATATATATTTTCTTTTTCTTTTTCTTTCAAACTGTTCGCCATTTCCCGCATTAGCGAGGTAGCGTTAAGAACAGAGGACTGGGCCTTTGAGGGAATACCCTCACCTGGCCCAATTCTCTGTACCTTCTTTTGGAAAAAAAAAAAAAAAAAAAAAAAAAAAAAAAAAAAAAAGGGGGAGGATTTCCAGCCCCCCGCTCCCTCCCCTTTTAGTCGCCTTTTACGACACGCAGGGAATACGTGGGAAGTATTCTTTGTCCCCTATATATATATATATATATATATATATATATATATATATATATATATATATATATATATATATATATATATACACACTAAAACGCAGTTTAGAGCTAAAAATGTTGGTTAGAATAGAACTCATATATCCTAATGACGGGAAAAATGATTCTACGATTCATAATGATGGAACAGTCAATTACTTTCATATCACATTTCTTGATAATAAAAATCATTTACATACCTTTAATCATACTTCAAAATTAACACACTTAAGACATCTAGTGCACATAAACTAAGTCAATACAGGAAATACTTAACTAATAATGTCTTACGGACCGAAATATTGAATTTCTGTATTTTGATATCTATCTTCGGTGAAGGAGTCAGAGACGAGGATGGGTGTGGATACAGCTCAGGGTAGGCACCACGGCTCCTCAATACTACCCACAACACCAGGGTTGTGGACACAGCCCAGGGCAGCAGGCACCACGGCTCCTCAATACTACCCACAACACCAGGGTTGTGGACACAGCCCAGGGCAGCAGGCACCACGGCTCCTCAATACTACCCACAAGGAAACTATTTCAATATAGCCGTTAACGCCCCCTGGAAATATGATCAATACAGAGGCGGCGTTCCAGCGGGGGATATTGTCCTTCCAGAGGCCGGCCACGCCGGGTCCCCAAGATCCTGGAATGTTGTCTCCCACAACCTAGTGCCTGGCCTCCACACAACACCAGGTCTTCCACCCACAACTGGTGTCTCCCACAACCCAGTGCCTGGCCTCCACACAACACCAGGTCTTCCACCCACAACTGGTGTCTCCCACAACCCGTCGCCTGGCCTCCACACAACACCAGGTCTTCCACCCACAACTGGTGTCTCCCACAACCCGTCGCCTGGCCAACACACAACACCATGTCTTCCACCCACAGCTGGTGTCTCCCACACCCCGGTGCCTGGCCTCCACACAACACCAAGTCCTCCACCCACAGCTGGTGTCTCCCACAACCCGATGCCTGGCCTCCACACAACACCAAGTCTTCCACCCACAGCTGGTGTCTCTCACCCAACCTCTAGCATTAGCATCCACAGCTGGTGATGCCCAGCTACCCTACAGGCCAGCCATCCTCAGCTGGTGATACCCACCTAACCTAAAGGCCAGCCATCCACACTTGGAGATACCCATCTACCCACTAGGCACCACAGCTGGTGATGCCCATCTCCCCTCCATGGCAGCCATCCACAGCTGGTGATATCCACCTACCTCCCAGTACAGCCATCCCCAGCTGGTGATCCCCACCTACCAACCAGGCCAGCCATCCACAGCTGGTGATACCCACCTGCCCCAGTACATCCATCCACAGCTGGTGACACCCACCTACCTCCTCAGTAAAGCCATCTAAAGCTGGATATCCACCTATTCCCCTGTACAGCTATCCACAGCTGGTGATACCCATCTATCCCCGAGTCCAGCCATCCACATCTGGTGATACCCACCAACAGTAAATGCCTAAGCGCCACGCCGTCACCCAGTTACGCCGCCCCTCAAATTAGCTTGGCCGCCCGCGACCTGAACACCATAGGATAAACCGCCACATGTCTGGTGGCGCTACTTAGGCAACACCCGCTGTGTTTACCTCACCGTCAACATCGGCGTCAGGTGTACGACCTTCCCGTAACTATCTTCGCTACCTGATTACATCGTCGTCAACTGTACTTCTTGCCCACAAGCGGTCCATCTGTAATGAGGGGGGGACGCATCCACCCCACTCTGCATGTTGCAGTCAGACGTGTCAAGTGGGGGGGATAAAACTTTGTGGCAGCACCTTTCTTCCTGGAGGAGGTGACCATGATCTCCCGGGGTCCATCATTACCCAGATCGATACGTCACATCCTCCACACACAAACATCCTCATTCCTCCCAAACCCCTGACTGTAATCTTCATAATCATCATCATCACTTCGAAAAATTCCCAGGAACACGTCTTCTCTAATGATATGTACATTAAGAAACACAGGTTATTCACGATGCTGTAATTTAAGCGTCTACATATATTTTTTCCTGTGAGAGACTAAAAAAAAAATATATATATATATATATATATATATATATATATATATATATATATATATATATATAATGGAATTTCTATATCTCCTTTCATAAACAGTCTTCCGAATAGCATGGGATTTTCTGATTTCATGCTTGTTTCTTCTTCCATTTCATGTTGTCTGTATCATGTCTGTATCACATAACACGTCATGCTTTGTATCGAAGTTCTTCATCATTTGTCATGATATCGTAATCTAATTTTATGATATACGTACAGTTGAAACCATACTTTATTACTACCAACATCCAAATCATCGCCAATATATCATATCGAACCTAGTCATGTTCACTATTATCATCAGTGGGTTCGTCTCACATAAGTGTGGTACATATGCCCCCAACTTAAAAGCCTTCATTTAAGTCTTAATTCTAACAACAGAATTTGCTAGCTCGTCAATCTTAGCTACAAACTTCCGTCATTACGCCAATGAGGGTCACTGACAATCGCAAATGAACACAGAAATAACCGAAGATTTCAAATAAATTCTCGAACGAAATACAGAGGCAAAAACATGAGGGTGGTATTTACTCCAGCGAGTACTTCCCACTGTCGTAATAATCCATGGAACATTTCTCCATGTGTCAGGAACTGGACAATAATTACCTGACCTCGCCTAAGGATTTTCGTCTCCTCAGTCAACACTAACAAATGCCACAGGGCGATGTATAAAGCTTGCAAGACTTATCTTTCCAAATATCTGCCGTCAACACTCGAGTTGGAACGTGTTACGACATTTTAGAGAACTCTGCTCACAAAGCTCACACTAACAGACAGCTCGATCAGGTGGGAAACATCTTGACGGATGCAAGATTTCTGAGTAGCACTGATAACAGTCCAGTGGAGAACGTCGCGTGTATGAACACAAACAACAATACCTATTCTACAATACTTTGTACCTCAGGAAGCAGTGGGTAACACCTCGTCGCACAGGTTCACAGCCATTATTCCTCACTGTTAAAAAAAAATGCAGATACTCTCTAAAGCCGATGAGAAAATAATGAGGGAGGATTTCACTACAAACAGACATCCAAGTGTTTTCTTATCATTTTCTTACAGTACGTCAAAAAAATAACACCACAGCCACGGCGAGGTCCATCAACAGACATCACTGCCTTGGTACAAGCAGAATGTTCCCGCAACAGATGAGATCACAGAATGCGCCAACACCTGCCACCTACAACAAACGGTCGTAGTATATACTACATGTAAACCCCAGATGATGGTATCATACTACAGTAACCAGCATCCACCACAGACGGTAGGGATAAATCAACTCGCGGAACCAACCCGTTAGACGTGCTAGGAGTCTTGCATCGCCGCGAGGTCGTAGCCACACCAGCAGACTTCTGTATAGCAACCAGTAGCATCAAGATTCAGCAGTCTCGCAACACATCGCTAGCCCAGGTGCTTGTACCACCGCGCTCATAATCACAAGAATTATCCTAACAACTTGCTGTAGTTAGCTCACTGGAATACCATGGTGCGGTTAGCTCACCGGACTACTACCACGGTGAGGTTATAAGCCCTAACATCAGGATGTCCTAGTAACATAAACGTGCAGTTTTCCATGGGGTTTCCAGCAGCACGTAGCCCATCCGCCGCTGGACATGACCAAGACCGGTGGGTCATCGTAGACCGCTCTCTTACGCTCACCACCAACTCTCACGTCTCCTACTGATAACACTGCCATTACAATAAACACACACACTCACACAGTAGTTAATATTGGCTACAGTCTGATAATGGCGTTTTTCCTGGAGTCAGACAACCTGCAGAATGAGGACATATAGCGGAGAGAGAGAGAGAAAGAAAGAAGGAGCGAGAATACGCAGTTTGTTGGGAATGGCAGCACAAGCAGCGGGCAAGACGTTCCCGATCCCCGCTTCACTTAAGCGGGTGTCTGGCAATTCTCTTTTTTTTTTCCGCGAGGTTCTCATGATCAGCGAGGGAGGGATACGGAGGGGAGGGTGCGTACCATTAACATTACTGATGATTGACCCATGAAGCCCATGTGTGTGTGTCTATAACCATATGACGGTAGAATGTGCGCCCGGATATTGTGTGTGTGTGTGTATGTGTGTGCCGCGGGTGGCGGCGGGATTACCGCAGAGCCATCTAGCGGTGAGCAGGGCAGGTTCTTCAGCGCGCGGTGAGCGGTGCCAGCTTTACCTTACCTTTCACAACAGTAGCGACGGGTCCAGCGGTTCGCCGATAATCCCAGACCACGACGCCGCGGACACCTGTCCTTCCACCTGTCTATCACCTGCCTAGCCGGCCGTCTGTCTTCCCGTCCATCGGTCTAAACCGTGGAACCACCACCGTCAACACTGATCTTCCAGAATATATCGGACGAATTTGTAAATTCTGACCGGCGGGCGGGCGGCGACGACCGACGGATGAGTGTTGGAGATTGCGGTCCCGGCGGCGGGAGGTTATTGTTGGCGATGGCCCCCGGTTAGCGTCGCCGACGGAGGGGGATGGTGGAGGAGGAGTGGAGGAAGGCGATAGTGGCTCCGACGCGGGGTGGAAGAGGCGGGGCGCTTTACTGAGAGACTGACCGCTGGACGACCTCCCCTCCTGTTGACCTGGCTGGCCGCACCACTCCACACAGGCCGCCGCTACGACCCGCCATGGTACACACCCTTTTTACTCACGGACAAAGGGGGGGTAATTCAGATCAGGGTGTCGGCAAGACGGGGTCATTAATATGCAAAGAGAATCGACACTCCGGCGTCACACTGCTGGAGGAGAAGGAAGAGGAGGGAGGGGGTGGGGGGAGGGAGGAAGGGGGAGCGAGAGAGAGAGAGAGAAAGAGGGGGGGGAGGGAGGGAGGGAGTCAGAGGTAGCAGGAGGAAGAGGTGAGGAACACAGGGAATGGCGAGGAAGCCACCTTTTTCCTCCCCCCAACAGCAGTCTGGCAGCCGTGCGTCTTAACTTTAAATACCCACAGGCAGGCAAGGCCTCTTGCAGTTCATCGTAAGATTCATTTTAGGTTTACGGGAAGGTCTAGGGGCGCTAATATTTGCCATTCAAGGCAGAAATTAGTGTGCGGGGCTGAGGAGGGCGGTGTACGTGTGGCAACGGCCGGGGAGGCGGAGCGCGCAACCCCGGCCTGCGTCAGGAAACTTCTCAACTAGTTTCACAAAGTTTTTGGTTGCGGAGGCGCGACGATTCGAGGCACTTTTCTCGCATTTTTTTCACTATATTCGTTAGTGTACGTCTTAGAGAGCTCTTGCGATGCGTTTACGACCAGAAACAACCACTGGTTGCGTCAGAATCCACCGAGAACAGAGCACAGCCACCATTTGCAAAAAACTCCATATCTGTGGTCGCCCCTCCCCCAGCAGGCTAGCGCGCAAAACTCCTGAAGAGCAGCTCGTAGGCGGCGCTGACGCAACCAAGGGGGCGGGGAGACCGGCTCTCTAGACCCCGCCCCCTTCCTAGAAAACCTAGAGGAGGAGAGTTCTAGATTTTGCTAATAGCGTACCCCGGCCTCGGGCTCTTGAGTTTCAATTTCAGGTCCTCTATAATGCATTTTGTCCTCGTCTTGTGGGATATGAAGGCTGAGAGAGGGCGGCGTTGTCTGGGCGTCGTGGGCGGTGGGTGGTGCGCCCTCCACCCGGGCGCCCCCGCCACTCTCCTACCTCGTAATTATATATAATCCATAATCAATACACTCCAACGAAAGACCTGCCGTCATTTTCCTTCTCAAAATTAGTTCATTATTAAGGTTTACCTGTGGGCGACGCCGGCAAGAACTGGCTCATACCATGACTTCATTACGTGGCCTACATGTCCCGGCCTCATCTGGCCTCTCCCCTACCACCCCTCCACCACCACCACACACTATCCACCCCTACACCTTCAATACACTTAGCCTCTACACCACCGCCGTCGCACTACTATTCTACCACACTCAGCCATACTACTACTTCACCACACTCAGGTACACTACACCACCAAACTCTGCCACACTGCACCGCCAACACACACTGCCATACTACACCACCACCAGTGTCTACTGAACACCACCTCCACCACACTACACCCCCGCCACATTCTGTCATACTACACCCACCGCACTCTGCCACACTGCACAATCATACACTGTTACCCTATATCACCACACTCTACCACACTACACTTCCACCATATAGTGTTACCCTCTACCACCACCACACTCATACCATACAACCCTACCACACAATGCCCCACTACACTTCTACTTTATACACTGTTACCCTCCACTTTCACCAAATCCTGCCACACTACACCTCCACCACACACTACAACTCTACACCTCCACCATACTTAGTCACACGACAACTACAACCTACAATATGATACACTAAACTGCCAGACTACACCCCAACACAATCTTACTACACAGCACACCGGCACCACTCTGCCACACTACACCTACAACACTCTTCCACACTACACCCCCACCACACCACACCTCCGCAGCTCACTCTGCTGCCTTACACCTCTACCACACCCTGCTATCCAGCATCACCACATTCTGCTACACTACACCACCGCCTCATTCTGTAAAACTACACCAAAATCACACAATGCCACACAAAACACCTCTACCACACATTGCCATCCTACACATCCACAACACACTGCCGCATTTCACCAACACAATACACGTCTACCCTATACCTCCACCACACACTGCCGCACCACACCAGTACCATACACTGTTGCCTTATACATCCACCACACTCTACCGCACCACACCTGCACCACACACTGCTACTCGAAACCTTCAACCACAGTCTGCCACACTAAACCTCCACCATACAGTGGTATCTTACACCATCACCACACGCTGCCAATTACACACACACACATACACACACACACACACACACACACACACACACACACACACACAACGTATCTTCGCCACAGACTGCAACAATACACCTACGCTACACATTACCGCGCTAGACCTACACCAAACACTGTCTCATTACACCTATAGCACACACTGCCACATTCCTACACCACACACTGCATTAATACCACACATTACCACACTACACCACCACCAAACACTGCCACACTACACCTACACCACGCGCTGCAAAACTACACCTAAACCCCACACTACAAACTCCAGACATTGCCACGCCAGACCTCCACCATACACTGCCACACACCGCCTCCAACTCACACTACACCTACACAACAGACTGCCACATTACACTACACACTGCCACGCTATACCTACGCTACACATTGCCACGTCACACCTATATCACACACTACCAAGCTACACCTACAACACATACCTCACTATACCTACACTACACACTGCCACACTACACATCACACTTAACTACCACACACCTCCATCACACACAGCCACGCCACACCTACATCACACAGTACACCTACACCATACACTGCCGCACTATAACTACACTACACACTGCCACACTACTCAACATCACACTCAACTAAAATACAACCTCTACGACACACTGCCACATTCCTCCTATAGCACGCACTGCCAGGCTACACCTACAGCGCACACTGCCACACTACATCATACATTGGCGCACTGCCACGCTACACCTACACTGCACATTGCTATGCTACACTTACCTACACCACACACACTGCCACACTACACTTGCAGCGCACATTGTCACGCTACTCGTACCACACAAACTGCCCCACTACAAGTACACCGCACACAGCCACACTACAAGTACACTACATATTAACACAACACACCAACACCACACACACTGCCACGCTACACCTACACCACACACTCCACACTACACCCAAATAACACATCTCTACACCACATCTACACACTGTCTCACTACACGTACACCGCCACACTACACTCCCATTGCCGCTTCACCGTACGCTATAACGTTACACCTACACGATACTGCCACACTAACCTACACCATAAACTACCACGCTACACCTACACCACACGCTTCATTCATACCCACAACACTATGCTACACCTACATTACACACTACCACACTACAATAGCACCATACACTACCACGCTACACCTACTTCACAATCTGCCACACTACACTTACACCACACAATCCTATACTACAACTGCATCAAAACTGCCACCCTGCACCTACGCCATACATTGCCACGCTACATCAACACCACACCCTGCAACACTTGTCATACCACACACTGCCACAGTTCACTTACAACACCAGCACCACACACTGCCGAACTATGTGTACACCACACGACCACGCTACACCTACATCTCACACTACACCTGTAGGTCACAGCCTTGGCACAGTGATAACATGCCTCATACGCACAACATAATGCTACCCCACATTAACACCCCCCCCCCCCACTTCCTCATTTGTACTACACCTCACAGTGGAACATGTGGCGACTGTGGAAAAGAAAAGAAAAAAGAATCAAAACGTTCTACCCATGTGTACATTCGTGTGGATGTTTGTAACAATAATATGCACGTCGGAAACAGGTGCTATAATAACATCACTGTGCAACCGAATATCGCCCTTGTCTTTACGATCTCTCTCTCTCTCTCTCTCTCTCTCTCTCTCTCTCTCTCTCTCTCTCTCTCTCTCTCTCTCTCTCTCTCTCCCGACGCAGATGTGGCTATGGTCTAATGATGACGAACATCTGTATGCACCGTCGCTCCACTTTCTATTCCCCAGAAAGATTCGGTATAGCAGTTGTCTGTTGAACAGCAGTCGAGCATGCAACCACGTGTGTGTGTGTGTGTGTGTGTGTGTGTGTGTGTGTGTGTGTGTGTGTGTGTGTGTGTGTGTGTGTGTGAACAGCTGCTGGTGCTATGTGCACAAAGTTAGCAGCTGCTTACCGAAGAACAACTGTACGCCAAACAGCGACAGAGCCACAAAGGAGGATAAAGAAAATAAGATAACGTAGGGAATAAGCTGAGAAATCCTGAGTCACACACTGTTATCACGAGGTTTAACAACGGGCCACAATGAACCAAACAATCTTATAAGGACGAGCTGCCCTGGCCAGCTTGTACAGATTCTCCCGCGCCTCCTGGAGAGGCCAAAAATGGCACCTGATGAAGACGACGTTCCTCCCTGTTCTATCCTACTCCTCACCTCATACCGCCACGCCTCCTCGCCTCCAATCACACAAGCAGAAGCAACAAGAGCATACAAGTTAACGCCCTAACGCTTCCTCACGACTTGCAAGTATCCTGCATCGACAACACCGAAGAATGGTATATGCTTGAAAGGAGCAACACAGATATATGGCAAGCAAAAACAAAAAGACGAACAGAAACATGACCTGAATACATACGCGACACTTCGATGAAATCGTGCAAACACGAGAGACACTCTTGGGTTCCCACGAAGCCTCGAACTACTAGGAAAGACTGGAACAAATCCATCATTGTACACAATGAACAGAACTGGTCTACTTTCCTTTCTCAGGCCAACATGCAACATCACACCCACCTAAATTTGCCGGCACCAAACCACAGTATCCAAGTCACACACACACACACACCTCAGTAATACCTACATCATACTTTTTTTCAATACGTGGACTGTACCTTCTTCGGTCTATCTACTTCTTCCTCCTCCCTCTGAGCACCTGAGAAATGTACTAGTGTCTACGTGTGTGCGTGCAGCCACATTGAGGTAATACACAACAAAGGTTTTTTCATTAAACACTTGTGTGTGTGTGTGTGTGTGTGTGTGTGTGCGCGCGCGCGTGCGCGCTTGTAGCAGCAAGTGTATCAGCACATATACACACATCAGCAATCGTGTGTGTGTTCACCACATACGTGTGTGCACCAGCATCTATGCATGTGTACAGCAACACATATAAGGGAAGACTGTATGCGTGCCTCTCAGCATTTGCCTTCTGAGCAACACCTCTGCATACCATAGCCGAAAGGGGTGTGGGGGGCCTAACCTGGTTGTGTGTATACTTCCAACGTGAAGTAAGATACTTGTGTGTTCGTCATCACATGTGAGAACCCGTGTGCGTCAGCAGAGGTTAGGTTCATCTGTGTGTGTGTGTGTGTGTGTGTGTGTGTGTGTGTGTGTGTGTGTGTGTGTGTGTGTGTGTGTGTGTGTACGGTAAAGACTCCAGCAGCACAGAATGGGAGCGGGAGTGCTGCAGCTGCTGCTGCACCAAGGCCGTCACCAGCCACCACGACGACTGCACCCTACCTACCTACCTACCTTCCTTCCTACCTGCATGACCGGGGCCCTGTCGACCCTCACTGCAGTGGTAAATCCTGCAGTTCCAAGCACACCTACGTACACTCAACAACCTTACACGCTACCGACGCTCGCATATCCCTGACAAATGAGCCCCCTGACTCGCCCCTGAGTGATAGTTGGTATGCTATACCTCGTGTTCCTGCACTAAAGTAAACTGCTGGCATGAGAGGCTTTGAATATCGGGAGAATGTTCATGTTGGAAGCGGTGGAGAGGGAGGGAGAGAGGGAGGGAGCGGAGGGAGAGAGGGTGGGAGGGAGGGAGCTGAGGTACGACCCCTGTACCTTGGCGTGGGAGCCGCTCAAGGCTGGTTACAGAATACAGCTCTCGGGAACATTTGGCCAGCCGGATTACCAGGCTGAACAAGATGGCGGGGCTTCACACCAAATGTACGATACAGACCCTACCCTTTCCCCTCGTATACCATAACAGTTTCAACAGTTTTAGTACATCTTTAAGCAAAAAAACAAAACAATGACAATTTATGCTATCTTTCAAGTCCTGTAACAGAAGATTGCTGTAGTTTTTTTTTACGAGCTACAAATGCAAGCTTTACTTGAAAGCTTGACGACAGTCCAGTGGTTTCTAAGCAACGTTTCCCACATTCATTAACCTTTTAGAACACGTCGCTACGACTCTAGCCAGGGTGAGATGACCCTGTCTTTCTATGTTCCTTGAGGGACAGATACGGGTCACGCCGTCATAACCAGAGGTCATTCCGACCCTCGCTACGAAGCAAAAGGTGAAAAACTACGATATATATAGTGTCTGCAGAACACAGGTGACCGCTCAACCTGCACAAGTATCTGAAGAGGAAGAAAAAAAAAAATTGACCGGCACAAAACTTAAGTCTCGTTCACAATGACGCCTGAAAACTTTGTGACCCGTGGCATGACCAGCGGTCACCAGAGCCATCCGCACTCGGCGTTACCTCCGTATTGACAACCACTTCTGCGAACATCGAAGTCGTACGTACGTATCAGACGGGCCAAGTGTAAAACTATGCGCGGGATACATAATGGAGTTTCCTCGTAGTCACCAACTTTCAATCGTGTGCTGACCCCCTCCGCGAGTCTTTCATTTTCACACTGCCATGTTCTACATCGCGTTACATGTGAACACTTCATTCGTCAACGTCCCCACTTCGTGAGGAAACTCCCTCACTCACGACCAGGCTGACGTACCATGTCATCAGACGGAGGGATAAATAAATCCATACACAGCATGTCATTATCAACGCACTTCCCAACACTGATATGAGAAGGCGAGGGATTTGATACCTAACTCCACCACAGTCGTCTCCGCCGTATGTCAGAAGCGGTGCCGAGAGAGAGAGAGAGAGAGAGAGAGAGAGAGAGAGAGAGAGAGAGAGAGAGAGAGAGAGAGAGAGAGAGAGAGACCTATACGTCCCTGGAACCCAGACGTGCCCAGCAACCACAGCACCACCGTAAGACGTAAGGCATCCTATGTGCCAGGACACAGGGGAGGCAAGTGGATTCGGAAAGACCTCTGGAGCCAAGATGCCCTAAATCTTAGACAGAACGCCTCATGGGCCAAGACACTATACCCGCCACCATTGTGTCTGCACGTAAGGGCATCACTAGAGCCAAAGATCTCTCTGAAACAAGGACGTTTCAAGGGGGTAGGGCATCTCGGAAGTCGTGACCCCCCACCAGGAGGAAAGTGGTCCAAGAACGTCACGTCAGAGTAGCAGGGGACGTTGCCTTCCAGACATCGGTTACCAGCAGCACCAGCTCCCCCCCCCCTTCCTGCTACTCACGTGATCGTGACATTACCTAAACCGCGTGACATCGTCACAGCATCTCCAACACTCAGGGGAGCCAATATAACAAGCAACCGTACTTGGTAGTCATGGTGTTCCTTAAAAACACCAGAGGGTTAAATTAATAGAAATGCACCGTTGTAATCTATGTATATATATATATATATATATATATATATATATATATATATATATATATATATATATATATATATATATGTGCTAATAGATTGCGCCTTCAAGTGGTGACATAGTGAGGTCACGGAAAAGAGTACAGATTCGCTGAGGATCTCATGGCATAGGAGACTACATTACCCTGCTCTGCGTGTAGCGCAGCCGCAAAGTTCCATAAAAAAGGTTGAATAATAATAATAATGATAATAATAATAATAATAATAATAATAATAATAATAATAATAATAATAATAACAATAATAATAATAGTAATAATAATAATAATAATAATAATAATAATGATAATAATAATAATAATAATAATAATAATAATAATAAAGATAATAATAATAATAACAATAATAATAACAGTAATATACATACATACGCGAGCGTTCTTGGTGTTGTTATGGATCAGTGAGTCGAATTCAAGTCTTGGTCACGATCGGAGAGTCTACTCAGAGCCAACCAAGTACATTACGTAGGAAGTTCCAAGCGCCATGCATCATGCGATACGCGTACCTGAACAGCATATATGCATGTGGCAGGAAAGCCTTTACGTTATGCGTCACGTTGTTGGGTGACAGTGTTCGTCACATGGAATAGCGGGTGTGACGGAGCGCACTGAAACGTGTATTTGTTATCTTAGTACAATGAGTAACGCGCATCAGGGTGCAAATGACCAGCCTTCCCTCGCCTTTGTCCTTCGCTCACGTAAACACATCCTGGAGTTCCTCCAGCAGCTGCAGTACGACCGTCTATGAATGAGAGCAAGCAAGACCTCGTCCATTGTGAGGTAGCTGGCAGCGTGTCAGCCCTAGAGTGGTAGAGGGTCACAGTGCGGCTCCACGGGTACTACGAAGACACGCCTATGTACGGGGTCTTGCTGACACGCCTCCTTCCTCACACTCAACACATTTACCTTACGTCTAACCTTCGGGAGGCATTCTTCCTTATCTGTCACTGGTTATCATCGCAAGAATTTACCCCTTCCTCATGCCCGTACACATAAGAACAACGACATTTCGGAGGATAAACTTCAAAGATATGAATTTAATCATTCGTCCCTGAGGACCTATGCATGGTATTCAAGATTTTAATACTGAAGTAACGCGGACAAGTACACAAAAAACTTTAGTTCCACGTGACGTGCGTTTAGAGATTGTTGTGAGTTGTGGTATTATTCATGACTCCTGCCGCTCTGACTCGGTGGTGTGTGGACTGGATATTTCAACAAGGGTACACACACACACACACACACACACACACACACACACACACACACACACACACACACACACACACCCGCATACGTCACAAGCAAAATCAAAATATTACTTCACTTCATACGTAGTTTTCACGTGTATTTCAACCATATTGAAAATTCCGTCACAATACTACGTATAAAAATCTTGACTACACACAGACCAAGTTATGAAGTGTAAACATGTTACACTGAGCGACAATCTTACTGATCTTCCCTAAGTGGTTGCCAGTTAATGATGTTGACAACCAAGACATCAGATGCAGACCACAAATTGTGGTTCTCTCTGCCTCTAGTGTCTGCAGGCCGCACCGTGGACAAGTAGTTTTTAACGTGTAAAGAAGACAAGGCATAACCTTTATGTGTTTATGCAATATTTTGTTTAGTTATGTTAGCTTATATCGCATCCTCCGCAAGTCCACACACAAACTGTCTATCGCATCCTATCCTCCGCAAGTCCACACACAAACTGTCTATCGCATCCTATCCTCCGCAAGTCCACACACAAACTGTCTATCGCATCCTATCCTCCGCAAGTCCACACACAAACTGTCTATCGCATCCTATCCTCCGCAAGTCAACACACAAACTGTCTATCGCATCCTATCCTCCGCAAGTCAACACACAAACTGTCTATCGCATCCCATCCTCCGCAAGTCAACACACAAACTGTCTATCGTATCCCATCCTCCGCAAGTCAACACACAAACTGTCTATCGTATCCCATCCTCCACAAGTCAACACACTAACTGTCTATCGTATCCCATCCTCCGCAAGTCAACACACAGAGTGTCTATCGTATCCCATCCTCCACAAGTCAACACACAAAGTGTCTATCGCATCCCATCCTCCACAAGTCCACACACAAAGTGTCTATCGTATCCCATCCTCCGCAAGTCAACACACAAAGTGTCTATCGTATCCCATCCTCCACAAGTCCACACACAAAGTGTACATCGTATCCCATCCTCCACAAGTCCACACACAAAGTGTATATCGTATCCCATCCTCCACAAGTCCACACACAAAGTGTATATCGTATCCCATCCACCAGAAGTTCACACACAAAGTGTCTATCGTATCCCATCCTCCACAAGTCCACACACAAAGTGTCTGAGTTCATGTATCACATGATCAGCCCTGGGTATCTGCAGACTTCCAGGGTCTCAAAGTTTCCAGGCCATTTTATGGGCTCTATACTAAACCCTTTTTCCCGAAATAAATGACGACAGCATTTGCTGGTAGCATAATTCTTGAAACATCAAGATAATCTACATGTATCTTAGGTCACAGGTAGCAAATCTGTAAATCAGATGTCAACACGAGTTTCAAGTAATCCTTGTGTGCATGCATAATTCTTAGACCTTCATCCTGTATCATCAGACTAGAACACGGGGGACCATATAGAGAGACCGTTAGTCCAGTATTCCAGCGGCCATTACTCCTGGAGTCTGCCTTGCTCTTCGTGAAGTCACCCATAGCACCAACAAGCCACTAATAATCAATACAGAAAACGAGGATGAGGTCAACAGAAAGCGTCATGGGGTTAACATTAACAGGAAAGGAGGAGTCCTGAGGTCAACAGGAAGGAAGAGTCATGAGGTTAACAGGAGGAGTAACGAGGTTAACAGAAAGAGCCATGAGGTTAACGGGAAGAGTCATAACATTAACAGGAAGTCATGAGGTGAACAGGAAGAGTCATGAGGATAACAGGATGAGTCATGAGGTTCGTAGACTGAAAGACCGTAGAAGCAGCGAGAAAAAGTTTGGTATGAAGTGGGTGGGGGGAAAACTGTGAAATATCGACGCGGCAGAAAGGAAAACAAGACAACACTGGAGAAGATGACTAAAGTAGGAGGAAGACACCTGTAGAGATATCGGAAGAGCCCTTTTTTTCACTGCCAAATTCAACGACATTACTTGTCCTTCCTCCTGCCGTGACGCTGCTGCAGACTACGAATAAAACGAAGAAAATAGTTCAGTACGAGACACGGAACGAGTAATGTAGAGACGATATGGAAGTAAACTGTCGAAAGGCATTGTTACTTGTAATTACCAGTTTGGGTAGTTCGGGCTTGAGGGGGTTCTAAATGCGTGGCCTCAGTCTCCCATACCTTCTCTACGGTCATAAGACGTTGTCAACATTTGTATGTTGTCAGCATTCACAGATTCATCGCTTAGTTTGCTGAATTCATCCACTAGTAAATCACGTATATATATAAAATCTTTACGACTTTACTAACGAGTTTAACGCCGAGGCCTGTGGTTGTTCTATCGTTGAACCTTTCCATGAACTTATGTTGTCATTAATCTGGTTTACCAACTAAAAAAAGTGAGATTAAGCCATCCCTTACTCTTACTCTCCTCCATGGAAGAAAAATCTAAGGCCTTCAACCCTTAACTGTAACGAACCTGTCTTAACTAAGGTACCATCTATGATGCGGTCGTCTGGACTCACTCTATAAGTGCTTTGTGCTTCTGCAAGTGCGGGGCCCAGACTTAATAAGCATATTTCAATATTGGTTTAGCACACGGTACGAATTGTGCTGAATATATCCATGTATTTGAATGCAATTGAAATATCTGCCGGCACACAGTCTGTCTCCTTTACTCTCATCCTCCGGTGAGGCTTTTGGCGACAGGTTAGGTCACGAGTTCGATTGCAATGTTCCAAAGTTCGTCTCACACAGATTCCTCCAGCTTGGTTCTTATTAGATAACATCCGTAACAAGATCCTCTTTCGCTATGTCCAATCACTATTACTCTGCATTTTCCCGGATTGGATTTCATCAGACCAACTCTCGAGTTCGCTGAAGTCCATCTACACCGGTACATTTGAGCACATTACCTTCATAACTGAAATTCACATCAGTGAAGACACCTGCGCTCCGTGAGGTGCGGTGGGGCTCTTCTGCCATCTATAGCCTCTTCTGATGCCTCTTATTAAACCTTGCCGTGCATTACCAGTGCGACTTACTATCTCAACAGCTTCACAAAATGTTTTCCAAGGTATACATAACAAAAAAAATGTCTTGTTATTCTCGAGTTCGATGGAGATCAAAATGAACACTATTACTCCAGGTGGTTTGGTATGGTTACCACTTCTGGTTACCTTCTCGCATTTCAAATGCATTATAAAATCACTTTCTCGAGTCATAGTAATGATATACACAAAATAAAATCTCTGAAACAGGACAAGTAAGTGTAACTAACTCCACTGGTGATATTTTAAGAAGCAATAGCACCGCAATTACGACAGGGAAGCAAATTTGTGAGACCATGGGAGTGAGTTGACATTTACGGAATATCATGAGGATAACAGTACCATGAAACTTACTGAATACCACGAGAAAACTCATGATTTGCTAACGGAAGCATTTGAAGTGGACAAAAAATACATCATTGACCAAGACCCCATTATCCTGCTGGTGAGTGAATCACCAAAGCAATGCATGATACTTTTTCTTCAATCACTGGACTTTCGGGCATGAACGACCACATACGCTTGTTAAGATATGAATCGTTTTTGAAAATATGTATAACTGAATCAGACTCACTGTCATATGTGGTAGCTCCAGCCATTCTATTCACCAACGAACGAGCAAACATAGAGAATAGATAGTAGAAATGATAACGAGGCTTCAAATGACACACTAATGAAACCCGACGATATCATAAACCCTTCCCATTATGTATTGTCTTAATGGGTCTTCTTCCAGTACCTCCGGAAACTTAGAGCTGTCTATTTTAAGAGTCCATAGTCCTCCCTCTGTCTTTTCTGCCCGTCTTTACGACCGTTGCACCCCCTTGAACAGAGCAGGTGGGATCATACTGATAATCATCTCTGTTGGTTAGTTGTGTAGCCGCAACTCAGCAATAACAGGCATACGTTCCCTCATACAAGTCTTCAACATTCCAGAGCTCTCTGTGGTACCGTCAGGCTGCTACTTGCTCTTGCTTCATTTGACCTCTCTCTCTCTCTCTCTCTCTCTCTCTCTCTCTCTCTCTCTCTCTCTCTCTCTCTCTCTCTCTCTCTCTCTCTCTCTCTCTCTGACTATATTCTCCGTTTTCTCTTCCCCTGGCCTACCATCCCCAGATGAAACCCTTACTGAATTCCTCACCGTCTCGAAGTTTCTTAGCTTCGCTAAATACCTCCTGGCTACGTTCAGATATAACCATTACTACTATAGTCATCTTATGTCCTGACTAAAGCCTTCCTTCATCCAATCCTCATCAGGAATAGAGACTTCTTCCAGTCCTAATATCATCAGTGATTTACATCTATCAACCTCCTATTTCATTAGTCTACCTAACTTCAGGTATCACACACTTTTCTACTAATTTCACTAGTGTTGACTCACCACTCTCCATGTTTCTGCTCATCTCTAATACATCCCGTTTTACCAACTAACACTGATCCTGTTTACTCGTTTTAACCTTGCATCTACTGGACCGTAGACATCCCGTAAGCGTTCCGTCTCTCAAGTTATTCTCTCCACAGCTTCAACTTTTTTTCTACGTGCCCCTCTTTCTCGGCGTCCCCAGGCCTCTCAACGAATTAGTCTTTCTCCTCTGGTTCTGTTCGAAAGTAACAGACACTGCGCCTTGCTCTTCCTCCAGGTATGTTACTACTGATACTCTCTGTACTGTATGTTATGAGCGTTTTCGTTCTTCAAGTAGTCTTTAGGATTTCCAGGAGACACATCAGTAGTATGAAACAGGGTTGTGTTCCGCGACCGTTACTGTTTTTGATGTATGTGAATGACTAGCCAGGAGGTATGAACTCCTACCTGAAAGCGTTTGCAGATGATGCGGAAGTCATGAGGGAAGTGGAAAGCGTGTAGGGTTGCATCAACTTACAAGAGGACCTCAGGCTTCCAAGCTGGTCTGTTACATGGTTGAAATTCAACCCAATGTAATGTAAGCCAGTGAGGATGTGGGCAAAGGTGAAAGAAAAGAAGCCTCAGGATTGTGTGTGTGTGTGAGAACGATCTGGCAAGTCAATCTCGTCCCTGACCTATCGCCAGAGTCCCACATTAGGAGAACAGTTAAAGAAACAACCTCAGTGTGGGCAAATGTCAGAAAGGCTTTCAAATATATCGACAAGGAAGTATTCAGCAATTTTTTAATGTCTTGTATCCTTCATAAATCTGGTCGGGTCACCTAAAAAAAGAAGAAAACGCTGATAAAGAAGGTCCAGAGGACAACAAAGATAGTACCAGAATAAAGAAAGCCGACTTTCAAGCAGAAGTCATGGTTAGCAACGCTCACCAGGACACCAAGGAGGTTCTAATGCACACACACACACACACACACACACACACACACACACACACACACACACACAATTTTTTTCACACTCGCCTATCCACAGAGTCCCTCCGATCCTTATGAGGCTCCTGCAGCACTAAGGAAAGGACCACAAGTCACAAAGCGTTGTGCGCGTCGGTGTGCACAAAGTGCATGGCATTCAAACATTAAGTGCTCGTCTTCTTTACGGTAGCTGGACCGTGGGCATGAAGGTTCTCGGGATGTGCTGAAAGGTGTCCGTAGTGATGTCGTGATGGGTGACGCCCAGAACGTTAAGTGGTAGAGAGTGACTCGTGTGTGTCTGGGTAGTGTGGTTTCTGGTGGGTGTATGTCTGGTGGGCTGGAGTTTAAGTATGGGCTAGGAGGCTGGTTGCTTAGTGCTCATCGGGTTGCTTCAAGGTGTATATGTTCTCTGTCAGAGATTTATTCGACGAAGGTGGGGTGAATGTGTGTGTAGAGGTTACTGAAGAGTGAGGCATGGGTAAATTTTATATCTATAATTGGGGTGTGGTGGTCTGTTAGAACAGAGTGGTTCGGGTGGAAGAGGTCTAGTGCTGTTGAACAGAACTGAGAGCAATTATACATTATATATATATATATATATATATATATATATATATATATATATATATATATATATATATGTATATATATATATTATTATACTTTGTCGCTGTCTCCCGCGTTTGCGAGGTAGCGCAAGGAAACAGACGAAAGAAATGGCCCCCCCCCATACACATGTATATACATACGTCCACACACGCAAATATACATACCTACACAGCTTTCCATGGTTTACCCCAGACGCTTCACATGCCTTGATTCAATCCACTGACAGCACGTCAACCCCTGTATACCACATCGCTCCAATTCACTCTATTCCTTGCCCTCCTTTCACCCTCCTGCATGTTCAGGCCCCGATCACACAAAATCCTTTTCACTCCATCTTTCCACCTCCAATTTGGTCTCCCTCTTCTCCTCGTTCCCTCCACCTCCGACACATATATCCTCTTGGTCAATCTTTCCTCACTCATTCTCTCCATGTGCCCAAACCATTTCAAAACACCCTCTTCTGCTCTCTCGACCACGCTCTTTTTATTTCCACACATCTCTCTTACCCTTACGTTACTTACTCGATCAAACCACCTCACACCACACATTGTCCTCAAACATCTCATTTCCAGCACATCCATCCTCCTGCGCACAACTCTATCCATAGCCCACGCCTCGCAACCATACAACATTGTTGGAACCACTATTCCTTCAAACATACCCATTTTTGCTTTCCGAGATAATGTTCTCGACTTCCACACATTTTTCATATATATATATATATATATATATATATATATATATATATATAGGGATAGGGGATTAAGAATACTTCCCACGTATTCCCTGCGTGTCGTAGAAGGCGACTAAAAGGGGAGGGAGCGGGGGGCTGGAAATCCTCCCCTCTCGGTTTTTTTTTCAATTTTCCAAAAGAAGGAACAGAAGATTGGGCCAGGTGAGGGTATTCCCTCAAAGGCCCAGTCCTCTGTTCTTAACGCTACCTCGCTAATGCGGGAAATGGCGAATAGTTTGAAAGAAAGAAAGAAAAAAAAAAAAAAATATATATATATATATATATATATATATATATATATATATATATATATTCTTCTTTCTTTCTTTTAAACTATTCGCCATTTCCCGCATTAGCGAGGTAGCGTTAAGAACAGAGGACTGGGCCTTTTTTGGAATATCCTCACCTGGCCCCCTCTGTTCCTTTTTTTGGAAAATTAAAAAAAAAAAAAAAGTAGGGGGAGGATTTCCAGCCCCCCGCTCCCTCCCCTTTTAGTCGCCTTCTACGACACGCAGGGAATACGTGGGAAGTACTCTTAATCCCCTATCCCCAGGGATAATATATATATATATATATATGACGATCATCTTTAAGTTTCTGCTCGAGCAAGTTACGAAATAAGAAGGTCAGAGCGTGAAATTATGCAAGAGGAGCCACGAAATACTAGCAATCTTTTTTTTCTTTTTTTGCAACGCTACTGATAAGACGAACAAGCCGAGATGAAGCGAAATACTTTTCAATGAAAAATTCAAAAACTTCTTTAAATAAAAACGTGAAGGTATGATACGGACCTCCACAACCACTAAGCTTCCTTCATATATATATATATATATATATATATATATATATATATATATATATATATATATATATATATATATGAGGGCAAGTATGAGGTCTGTTGGGGATGAGAGAGCTTGGGAAGTGAGTCAGTTGTTGTTCGCTGATGATACAGCGCTGGTGGCGGATTCATGTGAGAAACTGCAGAAGCTGGTGACGGAGTTTGGTAAAGTGTGTGGAAGAAGAAAGTTAAGAGTAAATGTGAATAAGAGCAAGGTTATTAGGTACAGTAGGGTTGAGGGTCAAGTCAATTGGGAGGTGAGTTTGAATGGAGAAAAACTGGAGGAAGTGAAGTGTTTTAGATATCTGGGAGTGGATCTGTCAGCGGATGGAACCATGGAAGCGGAAGTGGATCATAGGGTGGGGGAGGGGGCGAAAATTTTGGGAGCCTTGAAAAATGTGTGGAAGTCGAGAACATTATCCCGGAAAGCAAAAATGGGTATGTTTGAAGGAATAGTAGTTCCAACAATGTTGTATGGTTGCGAGGCGTGGGCTATGGATAGAGTTGTGCGCAGGAGGATGGATGTGCTGGAAATGAGATGTTTGAGGACAATGTGTGGTGTAAGGTGGTTTGATCGAGTAAGTAACGTAAGGGTAAGAGAGATGTGTGGAAATAAAAAGAGCGTGGTTGAGAGAGCAGAAGAGGGTGTTTTGAAATGGTTTGGGCACATGGAGAGAATGAGTGAGGAAAGATTGACCAAGAGGATATATGTGTCGGAGGTGGAGGGAACGAGGAGAAGAGGGAGACCAAATTGGAGGTGGAAAGATGGAGTGAAAAGGATTTTGTGTGATCGGGGCCTGAACATGCAGGAGGGTGAAAGGAGGGCAAGGAATAGAGTGAATTGGAGCGATGTGGTATACAGGGGTTGACGTGCTGTCAGTGGATTGAATCAGGGCATGTGAGGCGTCCGGGGTAAACCATGGAAAGCTGTGTAGGTATGTATGTTTGCGTGTGTGGACGTGTGTATGTACATGTGTATGGGGAGGGTTGGGCCATTTCTTTCGTCTGTTTCCTTGCGCTACCTCGCAAACGCGGGAGACAGCGACAAAGTATAAAAAAAAAAAAAAAAAAAAAAAAATATATATATATATATATATATATATATATATATATATATATATATATATATGTTATACTTAATCCCCGTCTTCCGTGTCAGCGAGGTAGCGCAAGGAAACAGACGAGGAATGACCCAACCCATCCACATACACATGTATATATATATATATAAACGCCCATACACACACATATACATACGTATACATTTCAACGTATACATACACAGACATATACATATATACACATGTACATATTCATACTTGCTGCTTTCATTTCTTCCCGTCGCCACCCCGCCACACACGACATAGCAACCCCCCCCCCCCCACCCTTCCAGTGAGGCAGCAGCAGGAAAAGACAAAAAAGACCACATTCGTTCACACTCAGTTTCTAACTGTCATGTGTAATGCACCGAGACCACAGCTCCCTTTCTACATCCAGGCCCCGCAGACCTTTCCATGGTTTACCCCAGACGCTCCACATATAATAAAAGAGGCCCTTGTGTTGCTTAACGATCGAACTCTAGTTTAATATATGGAGAAAACGAATGAGCTCATTAATCTCTAACATGTTTGTCTAACACAGACAAGTTTGATTTCCCAACATGCGGCACTACTGAATGAAAGCCCTTGTAGACAAGTCAATTCTACTATTCAATATGCAGATTTATGCAATTATGTGATCTAAAATCCTATCATTCCTTTACCTCTGCAGAGAAAGGAACGAACTGGGGAAGAGGGTACAGTTGGCGCAAGTATGAAATGTATGAAGTTTCCATCATGTGTTGTTATCGAGTTATCCTGCTGGGAAAAATGTGTCCTTAAAACTGTAATCACCGGTATGGCTCCCGTAAGACGAGATCCACTGGTGAGATTCATTATTATCTCACTAATGTCAGGCCCTCATCAGTGAAAGATTCGGGGAGTCCGGTGTAGTTGCCCTTGACACATCTAAAGCTTCTGACAGGGTGTGGCATTGGGGTCTCATCTTTAAGCTCCCCTCTTTCGGCTTCCCTCCCTCACCTTGCTCCTTCTTATCTAGCTTCCTCTCCGGCCGATCTATCTCTGTGGCTGTTGATGGATCAGCCTCCCCCACTCACCCCATCACACACACACACACACACACACACACACACACACACACACACACACACACACACACACACTTTCTCCAACAGCGGTGTCCTTCAATGTTATGTCCTGTCCCCTACACATGTTCTCCTTTTTCCAACGATTTCATCTCCTCAAATAATTCAATGCACTCAGACGCTGACGACTCAACACTGCATTCATCCACATCCTTCAACTCTACTCCTTCTTTTCTCACTCGATCTACATCTCGTACTGACACAGCCTCCTCAATAAACTCATACTTGGAAAGGATATCTCAGTGGGGTAGACGAAATCTAATGGAGTTTAATGACTCCCAAGACCCAGTTTCTACCCATCTCTCTATCGAAACTCCTCACAACTCTCGTTTCTCCTTTGACGTTTACGTAATTCCACCTCTTGGCTCAATAAACATACTTGTTATTACTTTAGCATTCACTCTTTCTTGGAAACCCCACATTACGGGAATTGCTTGGTCTGCCTCTAAGAAACTGGGTGTCCTGTTTATATGTCGAAAATATTTTTTTTCTGATCAGTTGTTCCGTTCATACAAAGGATTGATTCGTCCTTGCATGGAACACTGCTCTTACATCTGGGGTGGTTCTAGCTCTGAGAATCGAGTCGAAAACTTATAAACTTTCCCAGGCTAACTTACAAACTTGACCCTCTTTCCCTACGCCGAAATGTTGGTTCACTTTCCCTCTTCTATAGGTATTACTTTGGTTGTTTGCTCCCAAGAGCTGGCTGTTTTTGTGCGACGACCACTAGCTAGACCACACAATACCCGGCAAGCTGCTGTATCACGTGAGTACAGTACGGCCGTTGGCAACTGAAAGGGTGGGCCGTTTTGATAACTGTTTCTTTCCCTACACCTCGAGGGTTTGGAACTCGCTACCCTCTCATGACTTCCCCGATGACTATGACCTGGCACATTTTAAGACAGGCTTTTTGTCCGTGGCTGGAGCCTTCAAAAACAACAAAAGCAAAAACCGACACAGAAGTGATGGTATCTCGAATGCATCATGACCAGTGCCAGTGTGGCAGCTAGACTGTCCGGGATCGATTCTCGGGGTACAGTGCCAAATAGTCTTCAACAAATATCATGTGCGTGAACATAACATGGTCGATATATATATATATATATATATATATATATATATATATATATATATATATATATATATATATATATATATATCGACCATATATATATATATATATATATATATATATATATATATATATATATATATATATCAAATTTGCAGTATTCGTAATTGACTTTCATTTCTGAATGATTTACAATAACACAACGTTTGATCCAAACAATGGCCATCATCAGATGAACAAGAACTCGAAGACGCAACACGGCATGTAGAATCAACGACCTTGATTCTACATACTGACATCTTGAAATAAAATGAATGACGAGGTGGTGGCGAGGCCTTCATATATATATGGAAGAATCAAGCCGTGAGTACGATGGGTTGAGGGAACGCACCATACAAGGATTAAAAACACACAGCAAGAGACGTGGTCAGTTATCAGGCCGTCTCTGGTCCCCCTGACCCACTTTGTGGGTGAAAATGGATCCGAAGGCTGCGAGCTTGTGGAGCAGAGGCCCCAACCCAGGGCCCCTTCACTGCGAGCGAAACCTACATTGCGTCTCCTCTGGCTGTGACCACAAGGACTTGGAACTGTTCTGTTGGTTACAGTCACGGGGTAACAACCTCTCAGTCTCCTCACTGAGACCTCGAACCACTTATCTCTTTTCTTTCTAGTCAACTCTGAAGATCAATGCCTCATGAAACCCACGACCTACGCTCTGCCGAAGACTTAAGAGTGAATGACCTTTCTGGAAACTCTCGCAACATCATCTCATGAATCCAGGAACTATACTACTGCCCACTGAAGCTCTGAAGATCACAATAAATAATCACTCTCAAAGCCTGAGCTAAAAAGGAAACAGACACACAGAAGATGCGGGGGCTTTTGCAAGTCAATGGGAAGAGGAAGGGAGTGCTGAGGGGAGGGAGGGGTGGTTTCCTTTGGCCAAGGAAGTTGAAAATCATCACGAAGGCTTTGATGCAAGGCTCCAGCGTGGTAGGAAAATATCGACCTAACCTTAGGCCAAAGCTCCTAGCGTCCAGAAAGGAAATCACATCCACTGCCTTCGTTACGAGGTTACCTTCGACTCGTACAAGCGAAAGTGATGGATGTGACGCAGATTTCTCAACGTTATAAATATTTCTTACTACCTCGCTAGTCAAGCACTCTGTCGTCCCGACGGAAAACAATCTGTTACTAAAAGACGGAGGAGAGTAAAACGAACAGGACGTACTAATATATATATATATATATATATATATATATATATATATATATATATATATATATATATATATATATATAGTGAAACCTTACAAACTGTCAACCATTCATAAGCGTCAGGAAGGTTTGTGGTGTTACAGCCCTGTGCTGGGTTGTCATGTCTCACCAGCAGAGTGACACACCTTGCGTCCCCCAGCCTACCCCTTTATGTCTAGCAGCCTGGCCCTCCCCCCAGTAAAGTTTCCCTCCTGAAGGATAAATGGCAGACCACGGTGGCTATTTTACCACGTTCCCTCTACCATAAATTATAATCTTTCCATCTATTTCGTCTCTTTTTCCCAGTGTCACGCCGGTCCCGTCCCCTCTCCAACCCGCGTATGACCTTCCCTCCACAAGTTACATAGTTGATGTACCTCACTACCACCGCCGCCGCCAACATTAACAAAATTCCTTTCTCTAACATTAACTCCCCTCCCTTCAGTCACAGCTTCTTCCCCTCTTGCCATCCTTGAGGTCCCTCCTCCTCCTCCTCCTGGTGTACGCTGTTCAGCATGCAGGTTTCCTCCGTCAGGGCAGATGGCGCTGTGTGCTGGCTTAGAGGTGGCGGTGTGTGGCGGAGGGAGGGCGGCGTCAGTGAGGCCGGTGGCTGATTAGAGAGTGGACGGTTGCTCCGGCCAACCAACCGCCACCCACCCTCGCTAGCCGCTCCCGCCACAATCAGGGCTGACGCACTGGCCCGCTCCCCGTGTACTATTTTACCTCTTAATTCTCCACTTTATTCCTTCACCTCTTGACCCCTTGGCGTGACCTGTGACCAAAGACCACGCCATCATACCCGAAGGTCGTATCGCACTGCTCAAGGGTTATGCATATCTAACTGCCCCATATTCATCATTTTCACCAAAATACCACACCCAGGCTCAAATAAAAATGACAGTTTTCTTCGTTCTACACAAATAATACTTGACGAAGGCTTTCGGAACCAGCCCAAGGATTTGCCGTTTCATCACCAACTTTTCCTACCATTTCATCAGAAATTTACGAGACTACAGACCTGATTATATACTTGTCTCATCATGTACCGTCACAGTAATAACATTCTCAGTCACTGACTCGTCATACACATCAGGCGGTAAATAATGTAAGGCATCCAAGTTTCTGGGGGCCATATATATATATATATATATATATATATATATATATATATATATATATATATATATATATATATATATATTGGAAAGGATCACAGTTTTGCGAAGCTAGCACGCTAGCTAGCTTCGTCTCTTAGATGTATATCAACTGACATATTTCTCTCTTGTGTCTCACCTGATGCTGTGATTATTACACGAAAGTGCACTTGGGAACATATCGTGTTTCATTTTCCCCGTGGACTCATAGGAATACACACACACACACACACAAATATATATATATATATATATATATATATATATATATATATATATATATATATATATATATATATATATATATATACACACACACACACACACACACACACACACACACAGAAGAATTAAGAGTATTCAAAAGTGCTTTGCCTTCGCAATGCTTATCAAAAAAAATATTACCGGTACATGTGCGCGCATGTGCACATATATGGGAATATGAGTAACAACAATAGTCTGTCTACTGTTTCTGATAAGGGATAACACAGAGGAATCAGCTCGGATAATCATTCGAATCCCTCATGTCTTCCTCAAGATAACTGGTCTCCGGAAATAATCAAGGCAAAATGATCAGTGATCGGGGCGACAGATTCTCAAAAGCCAACATAAATATAAACTAAAGCTGTAAATATTATACACACAATAGTCATCCCACTGAAGTTCACGAGTGAAATGCCACATATCAATAATTTAGCTGCCATTATCGTCGATTTACAAGTTCTGTATAGGCTCTCCGGAAAGAAATATAAGCAAAGTTTTTTCATCGACACAGCTCTCTTCATTGGCATATATTTGGGTTTTTCTTACAATACCATTTTCAGATTTTAGATGCGCGCGCGCGCGGGTGTGTGTCTGTGTGTATGTGTGTGTGTGTGTGTGTGTGTGTGTGATTACTATTTGTGTGTTACTGGGAGAGTTTTACACTCGTGTTCCCCCCCCCCCCTTTTTTTTTTTTTTTTTTTTCCCAAAAGAAGGAACAGAGAATTGGGCCAGGTGAGGGTATTCCCTCAAGGCCCAGTCCTCTGTTCTTAACGCTACCTCGCTAATGCGGGAAATGGCGAATAGTTTGAAAGAAAAGAATATATATATATATATATTGGGGTGAAGAGAGTGGTGAGAGTAAGTGAGCTTGGGAAGGAGACTTGTGTGAGGAAGTACCACGAGAGACTGAGTACAGAATGGAAAAAGGTGAGAACAATGGAAGTAAGGGGAGTGGGGGAGGAATGGGATGTATTTAGGGAATCAGTGACGGATTGCGCAAAAGATGCTTGGGGCATGAGAAGAGTGGGAGGTGGGTTGATTGGAAAGGGTAGTGAGTGGTGGGATGAAGAGGTAAGATTATTAGTGAAAGAGAAGAGAGAGGCATTTGGACGATTCTTGCAGGGAAAAAATGCAACTGAGTGGGAGATGTATAAAAGAAAGAGACAGGAGGTCAAGAGAAAGGTGCAAGAGGTGAAAAAGAGGGCAAATGGGAGTTGGGGTGAGAGAGTATCATTAAATCTTAGGGAGAATAAAAAGACGTTCTGGAAGGAGGTAAATAAAGTGCGTAAGACAAGGGAGCAAATGGGAACTTCAGTGAAGGGCGAAAATGGGGAGGTGATAACAAGTAGTGGTGATGTGAGAAGGAGATGGAGTGAGTATTTTGAAGGTTTGTTGAATGTGTTTGATGATAGAGTGGCAGATATAGGGTGTTTTGGTCGAGGTGGTGTGCAAAGTGACAGGGTTAGGGAAAATGATTTGGTAAACAGAGAAGAGGTAGTAAAAGCTTTGCGGAAGATGAAAGCCGGCAAGGCAGCAGGTTTGGATGGTATTGCAGTGGAATTTATTAAAAAAGGGGATGACTGTATTGTTGACTGGTTGGTAAGGTTATTTAATGTATGTAGGACTCATGGTGAGGTGCCTGAGGATTGGCGGAATGCGTGCATAGTGCCATTGTACAAAGGCAAAGGGGATAAGAGTGAGTGCTCAAATTACAGAGGTATAAGTTTGTTGAGTATTCCTGGTAAATTATATGGGAGGGTATTGACTGAGAGGGTGAAGGCATGTACAGAGCATCAGATTGGGGAAGAGCAGCGTGGTTTCAGAAGTGGTAGAGGATGTGTGGATCAGGTATTTGCTTTGAAGAATGTATGTGAGAAATGCTTGGAGGGGCAAATGGATTTGTTTGTAGCATTTTTGGATCCTGGGAGGGCGTGTGGTGGAGTTGATGGGGGTGCTCTGTGGAAGGTATTAAGAATATATGGTGTGGGAGGCAAGTTGTTAGAAGCAGTGAAAAGTTTTTATCGAGGATGTAAGGCATGTGTACGTGTAGGAAGAGAGGAAAGTGATTGGTTCTCGGTGAATGTAGGTTTGCGGCAGTGGTGTGTGATGTCTCCATGGTTGTTTAATTTGTTTATGGATGGGGTTGTTAGGGAGGTGAATGCAAGAGTTTTGGAAAGAGGGGCGGGTATGAAGTCTGTTGTGGATGAGGGAGCTTGGGAAGTGAGTCAGTTGTTGTTCGCTGATGATACAGCGCTGGTGGCTGATTCATGTGAGAAACTGCAGAAGCTGGTGACTGAGTTTGGTAAAATGTGTGAAAGAAGAAAGTTAAGAGTAAATGTGAATAAGAGCAAGGTTATTAGGTACAGTAGGGTTGAGGGTCAAGTCAATTGGGAGGTAAGTTTGAACGGAGAAAAACTGGAGGAAGTAAAGTGTTTTAGATATCTGGGAGTGGATCTGGCAGCGGATGGAACCATGGAAGCGGAAGTGAATCATAGGGTGGGGGAGGGGGACGAAAATTCTGGGAGCCTTGAAGAATGTGTGGAAGTCGAGAACATTATCTCGGAAAGCAAAAATGGGTATGTTTGAAGGAATAGTGGTTCCAACAATGTTGCATGGTTGCGAGGCGTGGGCTATGGATAGAGTTGTGCGCAGGAGGGTGGATGTGCTGGAAATGAGATGTTTGAGGACAATGTGTGGTGTGAGGTGGTTTGATCGAGTGAGTAACGTAAGGGTAAGAGAGATGTGTGGAAATAAAAAGAGCGTGGTTGAGAGAGCAGAAGAGGGTGTTTTGAAATGGTTTGGGCACATGGAGAGAATGAGTGAGGAAAGATTGACCAAGAGGATATAAGTGTCGGAGGTGGAGGGAACGAGGAGAAGTGGGAGACCAAATTGGAGGTGGAAAAATGGAGTGATAAAGATTTTGTGTGATCGGGGCCTGAACATGCAGGAGGGTGAAAGGCGGGCAGGGAATAGAGTGAATTGGATCGATGTGGTATACCGGGGTTGACGTGCTGTCATTGGATTGAATCAGGGCATGTGAAGCGTCTGGGGTAAACCATGGAAAGTTGTGTGGGGCCTGAATGTGGAAAGGAAGCTGTGGTTTCGGGCATTACTGCGTGACAACTAGAGACTGAGTGTGAGCGAATGGGGCCTTTGTTGTCTTTTCCTAGTGCTACCTCGCACACATGAGGGGGGAGGGGGATGGTATTCCATGTGTGGCGAGGTGGCGATGGGAATGAATAGAGGCAGACAGTGTGAATTGTGTGCATGGGTATATATGTATGTGTCTGTGTGTGTATATATATGTGTACATTGAGATGTATAGGTATGTATATTTGCGTGTGTGGAGAAGGGAGGAAGAACATGTGGGTTGGGTCAGGGGAGATACAAGAATAAGATAGAAGACGTAGAACAGTCAGTTGATTTGCCCGTTCTACGTCTTGTATCTCATTCTTGCATCTCCCTTGATGTGATCATTACTCGAAAGTGCACTTGGGAACTTAAAGTTTTTCATTTTCCTGTGTTTTTACGCACATCACTGTGACCTCTTGCAATATATATATATATATATATATATATATATATATATATATATATATATATATATATATATATTTTTTTTTTTTTTTTTTTTTTTCAAACTATTCGCCATTTCCCGCATTAGCGAGGTAGCGTTAAGAACAGAGGACTGGGCCTTTGAGGGAATATCTTCACCTGGCCCCCTTCTCTGTTCCTTCTTTTGGAAAAATTAAAAAAAATTAGAGAGGGGAGGATTTCCATCTCCCCGCTCCCTCCCCTTTTAGTCGCCTTCTACGACACGCAGGGAATACGTGGGAAGTATTCTTTCTCCCCTATCCCCAGGGATAATATATATATATATATATATATATATATATATATATATATATATATATATATATATATATATATATATATATTTCACTGTACACGCCGCCCATTCTATCTTGGATCTTTCTGTCCGTATTCTAAGACAAAAAATGGAGACTGAGTCAACTTCCACAGAAATCTTCACTTTCGATTACGTTCAGTTATGACCGTGTCGCTCGATGCTTCCACTGTGTCTTTCTGTTTTCCTTTCTTATATCTGTTCTCCACCAACCCTCCACGGCCTCTGGTACATATAGCACGGCGCGTCGTTGTCTGTCTGTGCCGGTGTGCTCCCCCCAGGAGTCAACAGCGACCCTAAAATGTCGTGGTGGGGTAAGGGGTTTTTCTTTTCTCCCCTCCTCTCCTCCCGCCACAATCGGGTGACGCACTGGCCCGCTCCCCGGTACTATTTTACCTCTTAATTCTCCACTTTATTCCTTCACCTTTTGACCCCTTGGCGTGACCTGTGACCAAAGACCACGCCATCTACCCAAGGTCGTATCGCATGCTCAAGGGTTATGCTATCAAACTGCCCCATATTCATCTTTTCCCCAAAATACACACCAGGCTCAAATAAAAAGACAGTTTTTTCGTTCTACAAAAATAATCTTGACAAAGGTTTTCGGAACCACCCCAAAGGATTTGCCGTTTCATCCCCAAAATTTTTCCTACCATTTCATCAGAAATTTACGAGACTACAGACCTGATATATACTTGTCCATATGTCCGTCACAAAAAACATTCTCGTCACTGACTCGTATACACATCAGGCGGAAAATAATGTAAGGCACCAAGTTTCGGGGGGCCATTATATATAATATATTTTATATTTTTATATTTTATATAAAATTATATTATATATATAAAATTTATATATATATATATTGGAAAGGATCACAGTTTTGCGAAGCTAGCACGCTAGCTAGCTTCGTCTCTTAGATGTATATCAACTGACATATTTCTCTCTTGTGTCTCACCTGATGCTGTGATTATTACACGAAAGTGCACTTGGGAACATATCGTGTTTCATTTTCCCCGTGGACTCATAGGAATACACACACACACACACAAATATATATATATATATATATATATATATATATATATATATATATATATATATATATATATATATATATATACACACACACACACACACACACACACACACACACACACAGAAGAATTAAGAGTATTCAAAAGTGCTTTGCCTTCGCAATGCTTATCAAAAAAAATATTACCGGTACATAATCATCAACTCGCGCGCATGTGCACATATATGGGAATATGAGTAACAACAATAGTCTGTCTACTGTTTCTGATAAGGGATAACACAGAGGAATCAGCTCGGATAATCATTCGAATCCCTCATGTCTTCCTCAAGATAACTGGTCTCCGGAAATAATCAAGGCAAAATGATCAGTGATCGGGGCGACAGATTCTCAAAAGCCAACATAAATATAAACTAAAGCTGTAAATATTATACACACAATAGTCATCCCACTGAAGTTCACGAGTGAAATGCCACATATCAATAATTTAGCTGCCATTATCGTCGATTTACAAGTTCTGTATAGGCTCTCCGGAAAGAAATATAAGCAAAGTTTTTTCATCGACACAGCTCTCTTCATTGGCATATATTTGGGTTTTTCTTACAATACCATTTTCAGATTTTAGATGCGCGCGCGCGCGGGTGTGTGTCTGTGTGTATGTGTGTGTGTGTGTGTGTGTGTGTGTGTGATTACTATTTGTGTGTTACTGGGAGAGTTTTACACTCGTGTTCCCCCCCCCTCCTTTTTTTTTTTTTTTTTTTTTTTTCCCCCCAAAAGAAGGAACAGAGAATTGGGCCAGGTGAGGGTATTCCCTCAAGGCCCAGTCCTCTGTTCTTAACGCTACCTCGCTAATGCGGGAAATGGCGAATAGTTTGAAAGAAAAGAATATATATATATATATATTGGGGTGAAGAGAGTGGTGAGAGTAAGTGAGCTTGGGAAGGAGACTTGTGTGAGGAAGTACCACGAGAGACTGAGTACAGAATGGAAAAAGGTGAGAACAATGGAAGTAAGGGGAGTGGGGAAGGAATGGGATGTATTTAGGGAATCAGTGACGGATTGCGCAAAAGATGCTTGGGGCATGAGAAGAGTGGGAGGTGGGTTGATTGGAAAGGGTAGTGAGTGGTGGGATGAAGAGGTAAGATTATTAGTGAAAGAGAAGAGAGAGGCATTTGGACGATTCTTGCAGGGAAAAAATGTAACTGAGTGGGAGATGTATAAAAGAAAGAGACAGGAGGTCAAGAGAAAGGTGCAAGAGGTGAAAAAGAGGGCAAATGAGAGTTGGGGTGAGAGAGTATCATTAAATCTTAGGGAGAATAAAAAGACGTTCTGGAAGGAGGTAAATAAAGTGCGTAAGACAAGGGAGCAAATGGGAACTTCAGTGAAGGGCGAAAATGGGGAGGTGATAACAAGTAGTGGTGATGTGAGAAGGAGATGGAGTGAGTATTTTGAAGGTTTGTTGAATGTGTTTGATGATAGAGTGGCAGATATAGGGTGTTTTGGTCGAGGTGGTGTGCAAAGTGAGAGGGTTAGGGAAAATGATTTGGTAAACAGAGAAGAGGTAGTAAAAGCTTTGCGGAAGATGAAAGCCGGCAAGGCAGCAGGTTTGGATGGTATTGCAGTGGAATTTATTAAAAAAGGGGATGACTGTATTGTTGACTGGTTGGTAAGGTTATTTAATGTATGTAGGACTCATGGTGAGGTGCCTGAGGATTGGCGGAATGCGTGCATAGTGCCATTGTACAAAGGCAAAGGGGATAAGAGTGAGTGCTCAAATTACAGAGGTATAAGTTTGTTGAGTATTCCTGGTAAATTATATGGGAGGGTATTGATTGAGAGGGTGAAGGCATGTACAGAGCATCAGATTGGGGAAGAGCAGCGTGGTTTCAGAAGTGGTAGAGGATGTGTGGATCAGGTATTTGCTTTGAAGAATGTATGTGAGAAATGCTTGGAGGGGCAAATGGATTTGTTTGTAGCATTTTTGGATCCTGGGAGGGCGTGTGGTGGAGTTGATGGGGGTGCTCTGTGGAAGGTATTAAGAATATATGGTGTGGGAGGCAAGTTGTTAGAAGCAGTGAAAAGTTTTTATCGAGGATGTAAGGCATGTGTACGTGTAGGAAGAGAGGAAAGTGATTGGTTCTCGGTGAATGTAGGTTTGCGGCAGTGGTGTGTGATGTCTCCATGGTTGTTTAATTTGTTTATGGATGGGGTTGTTAGGGAGGTGAATGCAAGAGTTTTGGAAAGAGGGGCGGGTATGAAGTCTGTTGTGGATGAGGGAGCTTGGGAAGTGAGTCAGTTGTTGTTCGCTGATGATACAGCGCTGGTGGCTGATTCATGTGAGAAACTGCAGAAGCTGGTGACTGAGTTTGGTAAAATGTGTGAAAGAAGAAAGTTAAGAGTAAATGTGAATAAGAGCAAGGTTATTAGGTACAGTAGGGTTGAGGGTCAAGTCAATTGGGAGGTAAGTTTGAACGGAGAAAAACTGGAGGAAGTAAAGTGTTTTAGATATCTGGGAGTGGATCTGGCAGCGGATGGAACCATGGAAGCGGAAGTGAATCATAGGGTGGGGGAGGGGGACGAAAATTCTGGGAGCCTTGAAGAATGTGTGGAAGTCGAGAACATTATCTCGGAAAGCAAAAATGGGTATGTTTGAAGGAATAGTGGTTCCAACAATGTTGCATGGTTGCGAGGCGTGGGCTATGGATAGAGTTGTGCGCAGGAGGGTGGATGTGCTGGAAATGAGATGTTTGAGGACAATGTGTGGTGTGAGGTGGTTTGATCGAGTAAGTAATGAAAGGGTAAGAGAGATGTGTGGAAATAAAAAGAGCGTGGTTGAGAGAGCAGAAGAGGGTGTTTTGAAATGGTTTGGGCACATGGAGAGAATGAGTGAGGAAAGATTGACCAAGAGGATATAAGTGTCGGAGGTGGAGGGAACGAGGAGAAGTGGGAGACCAAATTGGAGGTGGAAAAATGGAGTGATAAAGATTTTGTGTGATCAGGGCCTGAACATGCAGGAGGGTGAAAGGCGGGCAGGGAATAGAGTGAATTGGATCGATGTGGTATACCGGGGTTGACGTGCTGTCAGTGGATTGAATCAGGGCATGTGAAGCGTCTGGGGTAAACCATGGAAAGTTGTGTGGGGCCTGGATGTGGAAAGGAAGCTGTGGTTTCGGGCATTACTGCGTGACAACTAGAGACTGAGTGTGAGCGAATGGGGCCTTTGTTGTCTTTTCCTAGTGCTACCTCGCACACATGAGGGGGGAGGGGGATGGTATTCCATGTGTGGCGAGGTGGCGATGGGAATGAATAGAGGCAGACAGTGTGAATTGTGTGCATGGGTATATATGTATGTGTCTGTGTGTGTATATATATGTGTACATTGAGATGTATAGGTATGTATATTTGCGTGTGTGGAGAAGGGAGGAAGAACATGTGGGTTGGGTCAGGGGAGATACAAGAATAAGATAGAAGACGTAGAACAGTCAGTTGATTTGCCCGTTCTACGTCTTGTATCTCATTCTTGCATCTCCCTTGATGTGATCATTACTCGAAAGTGCACTTGGGAACTTAAAGTTTTTCATTTTCCTGTGTTTTTACGCACATCACTGTGACCTCTTGCAATATATATATATATATATATATATATATATATATATATATTTTTTTTTTTTTTTTCAAACTATTCGCCATTTCCCGCATTAGCGAGGTAGCGTTAAGAACAGAGGACTGGGCCTTTGAGGGAATATCCTCACCTGGCCCCCTTCTCTGTTCCTTCTTTTGGAAAAATTAAATAAAATTAGAGAGGGGAGGATTTCCATCTCCCCGCTCCCTCCCCTTTTAGTCGCCTTCTACGACACGCAGGGAATACGTGGGAAGTATTCTTTCTCCCCTATCCCCAGGGATAATATATATATATATATATATATATATATATATATATATATATATATATATATATATATATATATATATATATATATTCACTGTACACGCCGCCCATTCTATCTTGGATCTTTCTGTCCGTATTCTAAGACAAAAAATGGAGACTGAGTCAACTTCCACAGAAATCTTCACTTTCGATTACGTTCAGTTATGACCGTGTCGCTCGATGCTTCCACTGTGTCTTTCTGTTTTCCTTTCTTATATCTGTTCTCCACCAACCCTCCACGGCCTCTGGTACATATAGCACGGCGCGTCGTTGTCTGTCTGTGCCGGTGTGCTCCCCCCAGGAGTCAACAGCGACCCTAAAATGTCGTGGTAGGGTAAGGGGTTTTTCTTTTCTCCCCCTCCTCCTCCTCCTCCGCTGCTAGAGTGAGTAGGAGACTCAAAAACTGGCTGCCTTCACATCCAGACGCTTCTTCGTCTCGGCTGGTCATCTTAGCCGCGCCGGGGACATATCACCCCCAACCCCCACACCCTTCGAACATACTCCCGCTCTTCTCTCTTGTCTTTCCAGCTGCTCTCGAGACGCGTCGTCGTCCGCTGTACCCATATTTAGCGTCACCTCAGGGGTTACTACCCCCCTCCCCCCCAAGCCTCCATCCGCTTCTCCAAAGGGAGCCCACGTCATAATCAGGGAGTCTGAATTCTGCCACAGTGCGTGTGAAAGGGACGGTTATTTATCTTCCCTGGAGGACTGTGCGGGCGAGGGACTTCATCTTGCTCCTCTCGGTGTCCCACTCGACGTCTCCAGGGTCCTTAGGACTGACGAAGGGACGGGTCGCCTCGGCTATCTTCAGCGCATGCCTCCCATACGAACGCATCCCACTATACACGGTGCGGCTTATGTAAAAATCATTTGCCGAGGTGGAGAATACACTTGCACACAAACCACATCAATATGTAGACGCGACAGAATTATGAATTCTAATGAGACTAATGGACGTACAGCAATTCAGAGGCATTCTCTCCCACGAGACAAAAGCCTACTATTAATACAATATGCACGGCGGTGATAAAAGTTATCCCCGGACCGCCAAGCTGCTGCTTTCATCCATTCTAACATAAAACCCACCAACATTTAATTCCTCCGTCAGTCGCAGGAATTATCACTCACTAAATGTCCTAGCTAGTAACGATCAGCAAAACTCTCCACAAAATTTACAAAGATGCATGTAAATAACCCCCAAGACACATCTCGGTTGTTGTTTTTTTTTACACGTAAATGATCCCAGATATATCTTTACAAAGGTTATTTACAGAAAATCAGTAATAGCAAGTGTACTCTGTGATCAGCAGTATAGACGACATGTTATTCTCACATTTGTGGCAATCGAGCTCTAATTTACAAGAGATGCTGTCGGGTCCAAAGTTGCTGGAGAAAAGTTAGCATAATAAGTCTTCACCAAGAAGGGGTAGCCCGGCTCGTGCCAGACCTTCCCAGCATCAGCCACCCCCTACATCTGACCCCTGGCTTAAGCGTGAGGAAAGACCTTTATCCAAGACATAATTTCTGTCTTAGAAGAAGGTTTTCCTACGGTCAGCCTTGCGACAGGGAAATGGTTGGTCTCGCTTGTTCCGTACCTACACCCACCCCCCACTACCACTCCTTGGGAACTTTACTCCCTCCTCCACCATCATGAAGGTACAAGTGTTCATCCCGACCTTCTTCTTGGCTCAGCCTTGCCGGCCCGAGGGGGGACATACGTCTCTACCAGCCTCCCTGCCCGAGCGCGGGTGCGTGGCACTGGCCTCCGTCCCTCTCCGCGCGTCTTCCGTGCATCTTGCAAATTAGCTCGGCCGCAACCTGACTGGTGCGAGCCGATATATATACATGTAATGAAATCTATGGACGACGTGAAACAGATTGTAGCCGTCCGGATCCTCGTTACGGGGAGAAGGCGAGGAGAATTAGATTCCAATTAGGAGATTGGATGCTTCTAGTCTGATTTTCTTCCTGCGAGTTTAGGGAGTTCCCGATTTGCTCATCTAACGACGCCGAATTACTGTTTGATTGGCCTGGGCGTCCTAGGATTGCTTCTTGATAGAGAGGATCCAACTTGTGCGGGCCTGGGCCCCTGCAAGTCATTGCCAACTTGGCCAAGACATCTGTGGCGCAGTCCAAACTACAACTGGGTTACGCCACCATGCAAATGTGTACCCCCACCCAAACGCGCCTCTCGCCTGTCTGTACGAGTACACGTCAGTACAATAAATGGATAAACAAATACTGAACGATTTACTGAATTCAGGCAGCCATTCGTTTAGAAAATATTCACGTTAAGTTATCACATAGTCGATGTGGAGTCATAACAATACCTAGTTAATCAATCACAAAAGAGCTTAAGATCAAGATTGCCAGGCTACCTCAACGCTTTGGATAAACACACGGGTGGAGTCTATCTGCATAGTAGAGGAAGTTTTGCAGAGCAAATTTTATGGGTTATACATTACACATTTAGTGGTGATTCGTTGAACATTACGTGACGTAAATTACATATTGGCTTAATTGCAGAGGTACTGTGTTGACATATATTATGTATTTAATGGTGAACATAAGCGATTTAAAGCTATATAATGATTGAGGTGTAGCAGTATTGTGTTGACAAACATTATGTATTTGATGGTGAACATTAAGTGATGTAAAGTTACATACTTGCTGAACGGCAGTAATATTGTATTGACATACATTATGTATTTAATGGTGATAATTAAGTGGCGAATATTTTCACGTTGGTAGCGTTACAGTAGTAATATTGTAGTAGACATACACATAACTATGTGAAAACTAGGCTCTTTGCTAGCTTAACTAGGCACTTGTTCATCGATTGTTTATGACAATGATGGTAGTAGATATAGGCCAATGTTTTTTTTTGTCTGTGTATGTGTGTGTGTGTGTGTGTGTGTGTGTGTGTGTGTGTGTGTGAGTCTGCATGATAATACCGGTACTGATAAATATAATCATTCAAGTTCTTCTGCTTCCCAATGGAAAGACAATCAATGTTCTAAAGCCGAGGAGCAAATTAATATACTATCATCTCTCGAAAATTCTTAAATACTTTTCCTTGTCTTTTCTTTTTCAGTTTCATAATCCTCTCTATATTTCAATCAAGGCCCAGTCTTGATGTGGACTCGTGTCCGTAACTGGAGCCTTCAACATGACAGAATCTACGGTGTTCCGTGTTCATATTGCAGTTGGGTCATCCCGGCTAAGCATATAACAAGAGGAAGACTACAATGTACTGTAGTAGGAAACCTGCGAAACACCGGTACCATACATGATCTAGACATCTGCATACGCATACATTAACTATACACGATCTAGGCATCTGATATACAATTTTTTATGAATGAATACATTCCAACATTCACTTATAATTGAGGAAAGGAAGTTTACAGTACGGCAATCCTAAAAGTCTCACCGAGAGTAGAGGCACAACATAAGTGTACAGTGGAGCCAGGAGTGTCCTAATGTACGGGTGATATGATGTGCAAACCACTCAGAAACTGCTGCTGACGCAGTACAGGGAGACGGACGGACGGTTGGGCTGTTCAGTAACACTGTTGTCATATGACAGTGACGTGGAAGAAAATGGGGAACATCTGAATACCTATATAAACAAAAGCCCCCTGAAAAATGTACAACAGGTAGAGATGCAGGGCAGAACGTGGAGGCGTAAAAACAAAGTTTATCATACAGACGAGAATCATCTCTAAGGCAAAATGAAATGTTCAAAGAAAAGTAACAACTGCCACTTACAGCAACTTAGGAACTCACCGTGTTTGTTTCATTTTCCCTGTGGTTATCAGCATAAATGACAACGATAAAATCACCAGCAGAAAAGGTCATGTAATTTCAGCTGCATTAGAAATACAATCGACTCAAAAAATGCATTAAAATACCTAGCCTCTGTTTCACGTCCTCCACCGCACAGATCCTCTTCACAGCCGCTGTTCAGTATACAGGATTTCCGTGGGTCCAAGTGTTCCTTGTTAAGAAGGAACCATCTCCCAGACGCTCCCTTCCCTTCCTGTTCGGCGCTCACTACCCACCGTTTCCTTACACTGAGCGCCGCCACTCTAATGGAGCATCGTCTTTAACATTCATCATATCGTCCCAGGACGTATCTGAACTGAAGGCAACTTCTACGCAGCTTGCCATATTAACACTGCCCGATCTCCACACAAGAGGATGGCTCTCTCTCTCTCTCTCTCTCTCTCTCTCTCTCTCTCTCTCTCTCTCTCTCTCTCTCTCTCTCTCTCTCTCTCTCTTCCCTCTTATGTCTTATTCATCTTATCTCTCATCAGTTGATCCCCCTTCCGTCGCTCATGTTTTTCCTCCTACTTATAACCTGAATAAACAATTCCCGTCATTAATCAGTCGCGACGTAGCTACCGGAGAAACCAAGACACAACGATCACGTCAGCGCGTCGCCGGGTGTGACTGGCTGCACATCTCCATCACAGGAGTCTATCAGGAGGAGGAGAGGAATGAAGACTACGTCATCCTCATCGTCCAGAGTTTCGAACTAGTCCACAAGACCCGTCTCAACTGACCTCCTTGAGCACGACCACTTGGGTTGCGATGCTCTAAGGCCTAAGACACTTCGAACTCATCGGATCATCACGCAGGAGGGTCGTACCGCCGTGCACACGATTCGTACCGTCGCACTGACGAAGTTAGGTCGCGCCAACCTGTACGGCGAGATATAATTACAGCGGTGTAAAAATTGGGCCAACCCTTTTAGCGGATGTCTTTGTACCAAACAGAGGCGGGTTTGCTCCAGCATTACTTCATTACAACACCTTTTATTCCCTCCCTCTCAGGGGATACACTTTTTACCATTAATTTTTACTGGGGCTCTCCTTCCCTCTGTCTGATGCCGGCCAGTAGGGGAATTTTGACTGTGGCGCCGGCGAGGGGAAGGAGGCGTATTTGGTTTTAATTTATCTTGAGGCGGCAGCGGCAGCAGAAGCGGTAGCAACAACGGCAGCAGCAGGAACAAGGTCTTCGGTTTGTTGAGCTATATCTAGCTTTATTGCACTAGCACCTGGGTTGGATAATAACACTGTAAACAAACCATGTTCCGCAAACTTTTTACTGGAATTAATTGCTAATTAATCATGTAACCCCAGGGCCCTTTTTACGCGGCTCCTGCAGGTTCAAAGCCGCGCTACATCTAGCAGCAGGGTCGTAATGCATTCCTTTTGAGCAAGAACTTCCGTTAGAGGACTGTGCCTCTTTTCGCTCACTGACTATGATGCAACCACACCGAAGGTGACTTGTCATCCTCATGGTAACCTTGTGCAAGTGAAGTCCGGTATACATAGATAGATAGATTGATAGGTTGATAGATAGAGATAGTGTGAACTGGGATTGTGAATACACACCGGGGAGAGCTTCCGAGTTATATTCTAACGTTTCGGCTTGCGCAGAAGCCTTCTTCAAAGAAGCTGAGTAAGATACAAAGATACAAGCCTAAATATCCCCGCATAAAAATGCCACCTCCCCGGACGCCGCCGCTCCGCGTTCCATACTCTCGACCGACCGTGTTTCTCACTACTCTAGCATGTTCTCCTACTCTCTGTGACCGCCATTTCTGCCGCTGGTCTGCCCCAACGTATAAAGTCTCCACGACTCAGAAACTGTCCCTTTTTTTACTCCATTAACACATTTGTCGCAACGTATAATTCACACAGATAGGTGGAAATAGATAGACATATGGAGAGACAGAGAGAGATTATCATTTATCTATTTACTTATAATTACCACTGGAACTCCCTCCAAGAAAGAGTCCTGATGTTAACTAGGACCTCTTTCAAGTGGCTCCTGCAGTCCAAGGCTGAGCAACTTCCAGTAGCTGGGACATGCGAACTTCTCTGAAGTGAGAAGTTCTTCGACGAGACTGTACTCGCAATGATACAGCCTTGCTAAAGGTGAAATTTTCATTCACGGTGTAACCTGCGCCACGTTCTCTGGGAAAAAGATGGCAAGTGAGAGTTAAGGAGAGAAAGTATACCAGCAAATTTCAGGGAAAAAAATTATTTGAAAAAAAGGTGAACGTCTTGGGAGCAGTGTCAAATGCTTTCTTGATGTTTATTGCCGCTAACACTGTGCGGGACGGGGGCTGTGGTTAGTTGAAGCCATTTATGATATAATCATATGACCCAAGGACCTCTTTTTCGGGACGTCTGCAGCTTCAAAGATGCGCTGCATCTAGAAGCAGGGGAATGATGGATTACTTTTGAGCAAGGAGTGTATTGCAGTACTAGGATGGTTGTCAACAGCCTTCTTTTATTGGTGAGAGTAGAATATATATATATATATATATATATATATATATATATATATATATATATATATATTTTTTTTTTTTTTTTTTTTTTTGTCGCTGTCTCCCGCGTTTGCGAGGTAGCGCAAGGAAACAGACGAAAGAAATGGCCCAACCCACCCCCATACACATGTATATACATACGTCCACACACGCAAATATACATACCTACACAGCTTTCCATGGTTTACCCCAGACGCTTCACATGCCCTGATTCAATCCACTGACAGCACGTCAACCCCGGTATACAACATCGATCCAATTCACTCTATTCCTTGCCCTCCTTTCACCCTCCTGCATGTTCAGGCCCCGATCACACAAAATCTTTTTCACTCCATCTTTCCACCTCCAATTTGGTCTCCCACTTCTCCTCGTTCCCTCCACCTCCGACACATATATCCTCTTGGTCAATCTTTCCTCACTCATTCTCTCCATGTGCCCAAACCACTTCAAAACACCCTCTTCTGCTCTCTCAACCACGCTCTTTTTATTTCCACACATCTCTCTTACCCTTACGTTACTTACTCGATCAAACCACCTCACACCACACATTGTCCTCAAACATCTCATTTCCAGCACATCCATCCTCCTGCGCACAACTCTATCCATAGCCCACGCCTCGCAACCATACAACATTGTTGGAACCACTATTCCTTCAAACATACCCATTTTTGCTTTCCGAGATAATGTTCTCGACTTCCACACATTCTTCAAGGCTCCCAGGATTTTCGCCCCCTCCCCCACCCTATGATCCACTTCCGCTTCCATGGTTCCATCCGCTGCCAGATCCACTCCCAGATATCTAAAACACTTTACTTCCTCCAGTTTTTCTCCATTCAAACTTACCTCCCAATCGACTTGACCCTCAACCCTACTGTACCTAATTACCTTGCTCTTATTCACATTTACTCTTAACTTTCTTCTTTCACACACTTTACCAAACTCAGTCACCAGCTTCTGCAGTTTCTCACATGAATCAGCCACCAGCGCTTTATCATCAGCGAACAACAACTGACTCACTTCCCAAGCTCTCTCATCCCCAACAGACTTCATACTTGCCCCTCTTTCCAAAACTCTTGCATTCACCTCCCTAACAACCCCATCCATAAACAAATTAAACAACCATGGAGACATCACACACCCCTGCCGCAAACCTACATTCACTGAGAACCAATCACTTTCCTCTCTTCCTACACGTACACATGCCTTACATCCTCGATAAAAACTTTTCACTGCTTCTAACAACTTGCCTCCCACACCATATACTCTTAATACCTTCCACAGAGCATCTCTGTCATCTCTATCATATGCCTTCTCCAGATCCATAAATGCTACATACAAATCCATTTGCTTTTCTAAGTATTTCTCACATACATTCTTCAAAGCAAACACCTGATCCACACATCCTCTACCACTTCTGAAACCACACTGCTCTTCCCCAATCTGATGCTCTGTACATGCCTTCACCCTCTCAATCAATACCCTCCCATATAATTTACCAGGAATACTCAACAAACTTATACCTCTGTAATTTGAGCACTCACTCTTATCCCCTTTGCCTTTGTACAATGGCACTATGCACGCATTCCGCCAATCCTCAGGCACCTCACCATGAGTCATACATACATTAAATAACCTTACCAACCAGTCAATAATACAGTCACCCCCTTTTTTAATAAATTCCACTGCAATACCATCCAAACCTGCTGCCTTGGCGGCTTTCATCTTCCGCAAAGCTTTTACTACCTCTTCTCTGTTTACCAAATCATTTTCCCTAACCCTCTCACTTTGCACACCACCTCGATCAAAACACACTATACCTGCCACTCTATCATCAAACACATTCAACAAACCTTCAAAATACTCACTCCATCTCCTTCTCACATCACCACTACTTGTTATCACCTCCCCATTTGCGCCCTTCACTGAAGTTCCCATTTGCTCCCTTGTCTTACGCACTTTATTTACCTCCTTCCAGAACATCTTTTTATTCTCCCTAAAATTTAATGATACTCTCTCACCCCATATATATATATATATATATATATATATATATATATATATATATATATATATATATATATATATATATATATATATATATATATATATATTTATTTTTTTTTTTAACTATTCGCCATTTCTCGCGTTAGCGAGGTAGCGTTAAGAACAGAGGACTGGGCCTTTTTTGGAATATCCTCACCTGGCCCCCTCTGTTCCTTCTTTTGGAAAATCAAAAAGAAAAAAAAGAAAAACGAGAGGGGAGGATTTCCAGCCCCCCGCTCCCTCCCCTTTTAGTCGCCTTCTACGACACGCAGGGAATACGTGGGAAGTACTCTTAATCCCCTATCCCCAGGGGTAATATATATATATATATATATATATATATATATATATATATATATATATATATATATATATATATATATATATATAAAGCTACTTATGATCTGATTTGTCTGACCTCACTCTTGACAATGGACACAAACCGAAAGCGAAGCACTTCTTTTGCAACTGGATTGTTAACATCCAGTGATGGAAAGTAGTACCACAGATACGTTTACAAACAGACTTAATGAATAATCCTCTTCAAATCCAAAGCGTACATTATTTGCGCCTCCCAAGTCACAGTGGCATTTGGCAGACTTTTCTCTCTGAATTATGAGTGTGACTTCCAAGCTTTGCCTCACTAATCTACAAGTTTCTGATGTCTTGCACTATCACAAGCAGCTGCGAAGGGACCAAGTGGTTTATCGCTGTTTGAATCCCTTTGTGTATATTATTATTATTGATCTATAATACTTTGTCGCTGTCTCCCGCGTCAGCGAGGTGGTAGCGCATGGAAACAGCGCAAGAATGGCCCTAAAGCCACCCACATACACATATATATACATAAACCCCCACACGCACATATACATACCTATACATTTCAACGTGTACATAGATATACATACACAGACATATACATATATACACATGTACATATCCATACTTCCTGCCTTCATCCATTCCCGTCGCCACCCCGCCACATATGAATATATATATAATCATAACACGTTGTATGACATGCTGTTCAAGAGATGGGGTCCCAAGAATGTAAAGAGTCCTGTCTATACAGCAGAAATAGGTCATCACCAACTAAATATAACATTCGTCAGAAAAGACAAAACGAAGCATTTTACGTGCATACAACTTGTGGATGACTGCAATATACTGAGTGATGAAACTCAGAATGCTGACTGCAAGCAAAAGTTTAAAAATGTTGAAAGACAGTAAAACAAAACATAAAGTTCTGTAGATGAGGCCCCCACAGGTGCAGAACTCCCTCTCCATACTGTCCGACTGGCTCATTAGAAATTGGCAAATACATACGTAAGTAACCTGACAGGTAAATACATATGTAAGTAGACAGACAGGCAAATACATATGTAAGCAGACACACAGGTAAATACATTTATAAATAGGTTCAATTATAATATTTCTTTTATGATCTCATTTCACACTTCGGTCCATCAACATAGGCAAACTGAGGTGGGAGGAGTGAGGAGCGAATCAGATCCATTTGCACTGAAGGTCTGGAGGGCCCTCAGCGCCCGCCTGTGGGAGGAGGTGTTCCCTATTCGCCGGGGACTCCAGCTGCCTGGGAGTCCTAGGATTGGACGGCGAGACTTCTCCCCAAAATTCGGTAGCGGCAAATGGAAAACTTTCCCCCCAAGTTATTTTCACCATCACGGAGCGAGTATGAACTGACCCGCTCTATGGATTATGTCGAGGAACTAGAGAAAAGGGAAGAAAAGGCGCAGGCAGAGAGAGAGAGAGAGAGAGAGAGAGAGAGAGAGAGAGAGAGAGAGAGAGAGAGAGAGAGAGAGAGAGAGGGGGGGGGGGGACATAGGAACGTAATGGTAAAAAAAAAGGGAACAAAAAGGAAACGAAAGAAATGAAAGGGGAAATCAAAGTTGGGTACAGAGGAAGACAAGGACATGACCATATTGAAAAGAGCATAAAAAGGGAGGGATAATGAATACAGAAATAAAGGAAGGTAATAAGAGAGAAGACGGTTACAGAGAACTAGGATACAAGACTGTGGAGAGGATATCCCAAAGTAAGGAGGCACCGTAAAGGAGGGCAATGCTTAGCACCATATGGATCAAAACGATCAGTCCAAGAAAATGAAAATGGGAGAAATAAACCAAATGGTAGAGAGAAAAGGTAACAAAAATAAAAGGCGTAAAGACAAGACAAAGAGGTAGTGGACAGGCATGACTGAGAAACCCCCATGGGAAGAAGGATATGTATAAATATGGAAGACTAGAACACATAAGACTAGTTATCAATGGGGTAGCATCACCACGAGTGAATACAAGGACTGGAGACTGTAGGACTCTTGCTGGAGACTGTAAGACTCTTACTGGAGACTTTGACTGTTACTGGAGACTGTAAGACTGTTAGGGACGTAATGAGACAGAGACCATCACACAGGAGTGGGAGACAAGCATACATCTGGAGGGCCACTGACGCCTGGTAATCATCATACAAGCAGATCCAGTCCCTTTGAAAGAACCAAAAGCAACATACACACGTCAGCTTGTGAACGTCAAGTTATTCTGGGGCGAGGGATGATGATGTTGTGATCCAAGGGGTTACCTCAAGGCCATTCTTGCCTAATTTGCATTAAACAAACACACCATGATTAAGTAATGTGGACAGATACACAAAGTTACCAAACTACACTATGACACACACACACACACACACACACACACACACACACACACACACACACACACACACACACATACACACAGACAATATATATATATATATATATATTTTTTTTTTTTTTTTTTTTTTTTTTTTTTTTTTTTTTATACTTTGTCGCTGTCTCCCGCGTTTGCGAGGTAGCGCAAGGAAACAGACGAAAGAAATGGCCCAACCCCCCCCCCCCCCCATACACATGTACATACACACGTCCACACACGCAAATATACATACCTACACAGCTTTCCATGGTTTACCCCAGACGCTTCACATGCCTTGCTTCAATCCACTGACAGCACGTCAACCCCTGTATACCACATTGCTCCAATTCACTCTATTTCTTGCCCTCCTTTCACCCTCCTGCATGTTCAGGCCCCGATCACACAAAATCTTTTTCACTCCATCTTTCCACCTCCAATTTGGTCTCCCTCTTCTCCTCGTTCCCTCCACCTCCGACACATATATCCTCTTGGTCAATCTCTCCTCACTCATTCTCTCCATGTGCCCAAACCATTTCAAAACACCCTCTTCTGCTCTCTCAACCACGCTCTTTTTATTTCCACACATCTCTCTTACCCTTACGTTACTTACTCGATCAAACCACCTCACACCACACATTGTCCTCAAACATCTCATTTCCAGCACATCCATCCTCCTGCGCACATCTCTATCCATAGCCCACGCCTCGCAACCATACAACATTGTTGGAACCACTATTCCCTCAAACATACCCATTTTTGCTTTCCGAGATAGTGTTCTCGACTTCCACACATTTTTCAAGGCTCCCAAAATTTTCGCCCCCTCCCCCACCCTATGATCCACTTCCGCTTCCATGGTTCCATCCGCTGACAGATCCACTCCCAGATATCTAAAACACTTCACTTCCTCCAGTTTTTCTCCATTCCCAAAATCCCCCTCCCAATTGCCCTTTACCCTCACCCACTGTACCTAATAACCTTGCTCTTTTTTCACATTTACTCTCCCCAATTTCTTTCCACACACTTACCAAACCAGTCACCCCTTCTGCAGTTTCTCACATGAATCAGCCACCAGCGCGTATCATCAGCGAACAACAACGACCCCATTCCCAAGCTCTCCCCATTCCCCAACAGAAATTCCTACTTCCCCTCTTTCAAGACTCTTTCATTTACCTCCCTTACAAACCCCATCCATAAACAAATAAACAACATGGAGACAAACACAAAAACCCCTGCCGCAACCACATTCACTGAGAAAACCCCTCACTTTCCTCTCTTCCTACACGTACACATGCCTTACATCCTCGATAAAAACTTTTCACCTTCTTCTAACAACTTGCCTCCACCCAAATCAAATACCTTCCACAGAGCATCTCTTCCCTATCAAAACCCCTTCCCGTCCTAAATCACATACAAATCCATTTGTTTTTCTAAGTATTTCCACATACATTCTCAAAGAAACCCTGATCCACACATCCTCCCCACTTCTGAAACCACACTGTTTTCCCCAATCTGATGCTCTTACATCCCTTTTCCCCCTCAATAAATCCCCTCCCATATTTTTTCCCAAATACCCCAACAAACTTAAAAACCTCTTAATTTGAGCATCCTTTTTCCCCCTTTTTGCCTTTGACTGCACAGCACGCTTTCCGCCAATCCCACACCTCACCATGACCCATACATACATTAAATAACCTTACCAAACCAGTCAAAAAAAACCCCCACCCCTTTTTAAAAATTCCACTGCAATACCACCAAACCTGCTGTTTTTGGCGGTTTTTCACTTCCGAAAAGGGCTTTTACTACCCTTCCCTTTTCCCAAATCATTTTCCCTAACCTCCCACTTTGCACCCACCTCGACAAAACACCTATACCTCCACTCTAATCAACCATTCAACAAACCTTAAAAATCTCATTTCCATCTCCTTCTCACTTCACCACTACGGGGTATCACCCCCCTTTTTGGCCCCCCACGATTTTTCCTTTTTCTCCCTTGTCTTACCACTTTTTTACCCCTTCCAGAACACTTTTTCTCCCAAAATTTTAATGATATTTCTCTACCCATAAAATATATAATATATATATATAAAATATTTTAATTTTATAAAAATTTTAGATAATGAATATATATTTTTATATTTTATTTTTTTTTAACTATTCGCCATTTTTTTTCCGGCGTTAGCGAGTAGCGTTTAAGAACAAGACGGGGCCCTTTTTTGAAATCCTCACCGGGGCCCCCTCTTTCCTTTTTTTGGAAAATCAAAAAAAAAAAAAGAAAAACAAGAGGGGAGGTTTTCCCCCCCCCCCCGGGCTCCCTCCCCTTTAGGTCGCCTTCTACGACACGCGGGGATCCCGGGGGAAGTACTCTTAATCCCCTATCCCGGGGGTAATAAATATAAATATTAAATAATATATAAAATTTTTTATTATATAATATATATATATATATAAAATATATATAAAGCTACTTATGATCTGATTTTTTTCGACCTCACTCTTGACAAGGGGACACAAAACCGAAAGCGAGCACTCTTTTGCAACTGATTGTTAACATCCATATGGAAAGTATACCCCCAGATACGTTTTACAAACAGTTTAAATTTGAATAATCCTCTTCAAATCCAAAGCGTACTTTATTTGCGCTCCCAAGTCACAGGTTTTGGCAACTTTCTCCTGAATATGGTGTGACTTCCAAGCTTTTCCCCACTAATCTACAATTTTTTGAGTCTTGCACATCACAAGCACTGCGAAGGGACCAAGTGGGTTTTTCGCTGTTGGGAAACCCTTGTGTATATATTATTATTGATCATAATACTTTGTCGCTGGGCTCCCGCGTCACGAGGTGGGAGCGCATGGGAACAGCGCAAGGAATGGGGCCCAAAGCCACCCACAAACACTATAAACATAAACCCCCACACCACATAAACATCCTATACATTTCAACGGGTACATAGATATACATACACAGACAATACAAAATACACTTAAATATCCTTAAATTCCTCCTTCCAAACCATTCCGTCGCCACCCCCGCCAAAATATGAATATATATATAATTTATAACACGTTTATGACATGCTGTTCAAGAGATGGGGTCCCCCGAAAAGTAAAGATTTCCCGTCTATACACAAAATAGGGCATCACCACTAAATATAACAATCGTCGGAAAAAGACAAAACGAACATTTTAAAAAGTGCAACAACTGTGGATGACTGCAATATACTGAGTGATAAACTCAGAATGCTGACTTAGCAAAAGTTTAAAAAAGTTGAAAAACAGTAAAACAAAACAAAAGTTTTTGTATGAGCCCCACAGGTGCAGAACTTCCCCCTCCAACTGTTTCCCATGGCTCATTAGAAATTGGCAAATACAAAACTAAGTAACCGACAGGTAAATACATATGTAAAGTAACAGACAGCAAATAAAATATGTAAGCAACCACAAGTAAATACATTATAATAGGTTCAATTATAATATTTTTTATGACTCATTTCACAATTCGGTCCTCAACTAGGCAAAAATGGGGGGGAGGAGTGGAGCGAAACAGATCCATTTTGCCTGAAGGTCTGAGGGCCCCCAGCGCCCGCCCTTTGGGGGGGGGTTTCCCTATCGCGGGGGCTCCAGCTGCCGGGAGTCCAGGATTGGACGCGAGAAATTCTCCCCAAAATTTTTGGTACGGCAATGGGGAAAAATTTCCCCCCCCCGTTTTTTTCACCACAGGAGCGAGTATGAACTGAACCGCTCTATGGTATGTCGAGAACTAGAGAAAAGGAAGAAAAGCGCAGGCAAGAAGAGAGAGAGAGGAGAGGGAAGAGAGAGAGAGAGAGAGAGAGAGAGAGAAGGAAGAGGGGGGGGACATAGAAGGGAATGGTAAAAAAAATGGAACAAAAAGGAAACGAAGAAATAAAAGGGGGAAATCAAAGTTGGGTACAGAGGAAGAAATGACATGACCATTTTGAAAAGAGCATAAAAAGGGGGGGTAAGAATACAGAAAAAAGGAAGTAAAAGAAAAGACGTTTACAGAAATAGGATACAAAATGTGGAGAGGAACCCCAAAAGAAAGGAGCCCCGGGTAAAGGGGGGGCAATTTAAAGCACCAAAAGGAAATCAAAACGATCATCCAAGAAATGAAAATGGGAGAATTAAACCAATGGTAAGATAAAAGTACCAAAAATAAAAGGCGTAAAGACAAGACAAAGAGGTATGGACAGCTGACTGAGAAACCCCATGGGAAGAAGGAAAAGTATAAAATTTTGGAAGCCCTAGAACACATAAATTTTTTTATCAAGGGGGTAGCATCACCACATGAATAAAAGGACTGGAACTTTTAGGACTTTGCGGGAACTGTAAGACTCTTACTGGGGGATTTGCCCTGTTCCCGGGACTGTAAACTGTTGGGGGACGAATGAAAAAGGACCATCACACGGAGTGGGAACAACAACATCTGGGGGGCCATTTACGCCGGGTAATCACATACAACAATCCCCCCCTTAAAAAGAACCAAACAACTACACTCAGTTGGAACGTCAAGTTACTGGAAAGGGTGATGAGTTGGTATCCAAGGTTACCTCAAGGCCAAATTCTTGCCTATTTTTGGCATTAAACAAAAAACACCATGATTAAGTAATGGGACAATACCAAAGTTACCAAACTACACTATACACACACACACACACACACACACACACACACACACACACCACACACACACACACACATACACCAGACAATAAATATATATATATATATATTTTTTTTTTTTTTTTTTTTTTTTTTTTTTTTTTTTTTTTTACTTTGTCGCTGTCTCCCGCGTTTGCGAGAGCGCAAGGAACAGACGAAAGAAATGCCCAACCCCCCCCCCCCCCATACACATGTACATAAACACGTCCACACACCAAATATTCATACCTACACAGCTTCCCGGGTTTCCCCAGACGCTTAAAACAGCCTTGCTTAAATCCCCCTGACAGCCCCCGTCCAACCCCTGTATACCAATGCTCCAATCACTCAAATTTCTTGCCCTCCTTTCACCCTCCTGCTTTTTAAAGCCCGATCACAAAAAAACTTTTTCACCCCATTTTTCCACCCCCAAATTTGGTCTCCCTCTTCTCCTCGTTCCCTCCACCTCCGAAAATTTAATACCTCTTGGGCAATCTCTCTCACTCATTCTCTCCCCTGGCCCAAAACCCTTCAAAACACCCTCTCTGCTCTCTCAACCACGCTCTTTTTTCCACAAAAAATCTCTAAACCCTTACGTTACTACCCGATCAAACCAAAACCCCCACAAAAAAACACATTTCCTCAAAAATCCATTCCCGCAATCATCCTCCTGCGCCAACTCTATCCAAGCCCACGCCTCGGGAACATAACATTTTTGACCCTATTCCCCAACATACCCATTTTGCTTTCCGAAAGTGGGTTTTCGACTTCCACACATTTTTTCCCAAACTCCCAAATTTTCGCCCCCTCCCCCACCCTATGATCCACTTCCGCTCCCCGGGTTCCATCCGCTGACAGATCCACTCCCCGATATCTAAAAAAAACTTCACCTCTCCAGTTTTTTTTTCCTTCAAACTCCCTCCCAATTGACTTGAAACCCCCCCCCATGTACCTATAAAACCCTTTCTCTATTCAATTTTCTCTCAATTTTCTTCTTCCCCCAACACTTTTCCCAACTCAGTCACCCCGCTTTTTCAGTTTTTTCACATAATCACCACCAGCGGGTGTATCATCACGAACAAAAAAACGGGCTCACTTCCCAAGCTCTCTACCCCAACAGACTCATACTTGCCCCCTTTCCACTCTGGGGATTAAACCCCCCTTACAACCCCCCCATAAACAAATTTTAAAATACCATGGAGACATCACACACCCTGCCGCAAACCCACTTCACTGAGAACAAACCTTTCCCTCTTTCCCACACGTAACAGCCTTACATCCTGAAAAAACTTTTCACTGCTTCAACAACTTTTCCTCCTACACCAATAAATTTTTAATACCTTCCACAGAGCATCTCTATCAACTCTAAACAATGCCTTCTCCAACCATAAATCTACATACAAACCATTGCTTTTCAATATTTCTCACAAACATTCTTCAAAGCAAACCCTGATCCCCATCCTCTACCATTCTGAAACAACACGGGCCTCCCAATTGATGCTCTGTACAGCCTTCACCCTCTCTAAAATCCCTCCCATTAATTTACCGGGAATACTCAACAAACTTATACTCTGAATTTGACACTCACTCTTACCCCCTTTGCCTTTGAACAATGCACATGCACCATTCCCCAATCCTCGGGCACCCACATGTCATACATACATTAAATAACCTTACCAACCATCAACAAACATCCCAAACCCCCTTTTTCTAATAAATTCCACGCATACCATCCAAACCTGCTGCCTTCGCTTTCATTTCCGAAAAGCTTTTAAAACCTTCTTTTTTCCCCCCAAATCATTTTCCCTAACCCCTCATTTTTGCACACCACCTCAAACCAAAACACCCTATTTTCTGCCACTCGTCACAACACATTCAACAAACCCAAATACCCCTCCATCCCTTTTCTCACACCCCGGCTACTTGTACCCACCTCCCCATTTACCCTCACTAAAGGGTCCCATTTCTCCCTTGTTTTAAACGCACCCTATTTTCCTCTTCCAGAACATCTTTTTATTTTCCCAAAAAAATTTAAACTGATAGTCTCTCACCCCAACTCTCATTTCCCCTTTTTTTTCACCTCTTGCACCTTTCCTAACCTCCGTCCTTTTTTTTTTTATACTTCCCCACTCATTGCATTTTTCCCCTGAAAAAATCGTCCAAATGCCTCTCTCTTCTCTTTCACTAATACTTTTACTTCTTCATCCCACCACTCACTACCTTTCAAACACCCACCTCCACGTTTCTCATCACAAGCATCTTTTGCGCAATCCATCCTGTTTCCCCTAAATACATCCCACCCTCCCCCACTCCCCTTATTTCCCTTTGTCTCACCTTTTCCTTTCTGTACACAGTCTCTCCTGGACTTCCCCACACGGGGGTTTCCCCCTTTTCCCCAATTTCACTTATTTCTCACCACCTTTTTCACCCAAACATCCACCCCTTTCTTTTCTGAAAACCCATACAAAATTCTCACCCTTAGCCTCCACAAGAAATATCAGACATCCCTCCCCCCAGTGCACCCCCCTCAGAAACATTCCCCATCCAAAATCTCTCTTCGCACCCTGCCAATTAACACTAACCAATAACGCTCCCTTGGCCATCCTCCTACTTACATAAGTAAAACTTGTATATCCCGCTTTTTAAACCGGGTTTATCCAATATCAGCCCTTTTTTTTCAGCACATAAATCACAAGCCTTAAACCTTTTTCCCATTCAACACTGAACACCCCATGCATACCAATTTTTCCCCCTCAACTGCCACATTTTATAAAAAAATTAATTTAAAAAAATAAATATTATAAAAAAAATAAAAAAAAAAAAAAATATGCACAAAAAATCACCCACCTCTCCCATAACTTCCCAAATTTTTCCCATAAATTTAAACGAAATTACTTTTCTTACATCTAACACATACTCCCCCCAACCCCCGTTCAGGAGTATTGCTTTCTCCCTTTCCCCTTGGGGGTCTTGTCCCCCTCCCTAACCCCTGACTTCACCCCCAACATTCCAAACCACCCTTTCCCTTTACCCATGACCTCGTTTCACTCAGACCAAAACACCAGTTCCTTCCTCAAAAATACTACCTATCTCTCCTTTTTTTTACATCTGGTTACATCCACACACATTTTGGGGCACCCCCCCTCTGAGCCTTCGAGGAGGGGGATCACTCCCCGCTGACTCCTTCTCGGGGTTCCATTTAGAAAGTTAATCAAGGAGGGGGGGATTTTCCGGCCCCCCGGGTCCCGTCCCCCAGTCGCTTTTTTTACGACACCAGGAATACGTGGGAAGTATTTTTTCCCCCCCATTTCCCCCGGGATATATACATATATAATACAGATACCCCACAAAAAAAACACACACACACCTATGCACATACACACCACACACACACATACATATATATACATTTGAAAAATTAAGAACAATTTTAGAAAACAAACTTTTAGCTTGAAATGAATGAAAAAAAAATGAATGTCACTAATGGGTTTAAACCCCTGGGTTTTTGGAAGGGAAATTACAATTTATTACACAAAATAATAGATATATAATTATATATATATTAATAAATATAATTTCTTTCTTTCTTTTAACTATTCTCCATTCCCCCGCGTTACGAAAAACGTTAAGAACAAGGGCTGGGCCCCCTTTTGGACTATCCTCACGGGGCCCCCCCCTGTTCCTTCTTTGGAAAAAAATTTAAAAATAAAAAAAATAAAAAAAAAACGAGAGGGGGAGTTTCCACCCCCCCTCCCTCCCCTTTAAATCCCACAACACCAGGGAATATTTGGGAATATCTAATCCCCTATCCCCCGATCAATTAAAATATAATATAATATATATATAATATATAATATATAAAAAATATATATAAATATAAATTTGGGGTTTAGTGTTTAAAATTTGGAAAAAGGGGGGAAGAGCTTGATTTTTGTGCTGAAAAAACTGATGATTGGAATACCTGTTAAAAAGCGAGATATACATAAGTATACTTTGTATTTGGAATGCCCGAGAGGTTATTGGATTACGTGTAAATGACAGCGTGCGAAAGAGAGACTTTTGGATGTCATGGCTGAGAGGTGAAACTGGAGGTTTTTCTGATCATTATCTTGTGGAGGCTAAGGTGAAGATTAGTAGGGTTTTTTTCAGAAAAGAAAGGGGATTTTGGGGGTAAAAGGTGTTGAGAGAAGTGACTTGGGAAGGAGACCTGGTGAAGAAGTTCAGGAGAGACTGTGTACAGAATGGAAAAAGGTGAGAACAATGGAAGTAAGGGGAGTGGGGGAGGAATGGGATGTATTTAGGGAATCAGTGATGGATTGCGCAAAAGATGCTTGTGGCATGAGAAGAGTGGGAGGTGGGCTGTTTAGAAAGGGTAGTGAGTGGTGGGATGAAGAAGTAAGAGTATTAGTGAAAGAGAAGAGAGAGGCATTTGGACGATTTTTGCAGGGAAAAAATGCAATTGAGTGGGAGAAGTATAAAAGAAAGAGACAGGAGGTCAAGAGAAAGGTGCAAGAGGTGAAAAAAAGGGCAAATGAGAGTTGGGGTGAGAGACTATCAGTAAATTTTAGGGAGAATAAAAAGATGTTCTGGAAGGAGGTAAATAGGGTGCGTAAGACAAGGGAGCAAATGGGAACTTCAGTGAAGGGCGTAAATGGGGAGGTGATAACAAGTAGTGGTGATGTGAGAAGGAGATGGAATGAGTATTTTGAAGGTTTGTTGAATGTGTCTGATGACAGAGTGGCAGATATAGGGTGTTTGGGTCGAGGTGGTGTGCAAAGTGAGAGGGTTAGGGAAAATGATTTGGTAAACAGAGAAGAGGTAGTAAAAGCTTTGCGGAAGATGAAAGCCGGCAAGGCAGCAGGTTTGGATGGTATTGCAGTGGAATTTATTAAAAAAGGGGGTGACTGTATTGTTGACTGGTTGGTAAGGTTATTTAATGTATGTATGACTCATGGTGAGGTGCCTGAGGATTGGCGGAATGCGTGCATAGTGCCATTGTACAAAGGCAAAGGGGATAAGAGTGAGTGCTCAAATTACAGAGGTATAAGTTTGTTGAGTATTCCTGGTAAATTATATGGGAGGGTGTTGATTGAGAGGGTGAAGGCATGTACAGAGCATCAGATTGGGGAAGAGCAGTGTGGTTTCAGAAGTGGTAGAGGATGTGTGGATCAGGTGTTTGCTTTGAAGAATGTATGTGAGAAATACTTAGAAAAGCAAATGGATTTGTATGTAGCATTTATGGATCTGGAGAAGGCATATGATAGAGTTGATAGAGATGCTCTGTGGAAGGTATTAAGAATATATGGTGTGGGAGGCAAGTTGTTAGAAGCAGTGAAAAGTTTTTATCGAGGATGTAAGGCGTGTGTACGTGTAGGAAGAGAGGAAAGTGATTGGTTCTCAGTGAATGTAGGTTTGCGGCAGGGGTGTGTGATGTCTCCATGGTTGTTTAATTTGTTTATGGATGGGGTTGTTAGGGAGGTAAATGCAAGAGTCTTGGAAAGAGGGGCAAGTATGAAGTCTGTTGGGCATGAGAGAGCTTGGGAAGTGAGTCAGTTGTTGTTCGCTGATGATACAGCGCTGGTGGCGGATTCATGTGAGAAACTGCAGAAGCTGGTGACTGAGTTTGGTAAAGTGTGTGGAAGAAAAAAGTTAAGAGTAAATGTGAATAAGAGCAAGGTTATTAGGTACAGTAGGGTTGAGGGTCAAGTCAATTGGGAGGTGAGTTTGAATGGAGAAAAACTGGAGGAAGTGAAGTGTTTTAGATATCTGGGAGTGGATCTGTCAGCGGATGGAACCATGGAAGCGGAAGTGGATCATAGGGTGGGGGAGGGGGCGAAAATTTTGGGAGCCTTGAAAAATGTGTGGAAGTCGAGAACATTATCCCGGAAAGCAAAAATGGGTATGTTTGAAGGAATAGTAGTTCCAACAATGTTGTATGGTTGCGAGGCGTGGGCTATGGATAGAGTTGTGCGCAGGAGGATGGATGTGCTGGAAATGAGATGTTTGAGGACAATGTGTGGTGTGAGGTGGTTTGATCGAGTAAGTAACGTAAGGGGAAGAGAGATGTGTGGAAATAAAAAGAGCGTGGTTGAGAGAGCAGAAGAGGGTGTTTTGAAATGGTTTGGGCACATGGAGAGAATGAGTGAGGAAAGATTGACCAAGAGGATATATGTGTCGGAGGTGAAGGGAACGAGGAGAAGAGGGAGACCAAATTGGAGGTGGAAAGATGGAGTGAAAAGGATTTTGTGTGATCGGGGCCTGAACATGCAGGAGGGTGAAAGGAGGGCAAGGAATAGAGTGAATTGGAGCGATGTGGTATACAGGGGTTGACGTGCTGTCAGTGGATTGAATCAAGGCATGTGAAGCGTCCGGGGTAAACCATGGAAAGCTGTGTAGGTATGTATATTTGCGTGTGTGGACGTGTGTATGTACATGTGTATGGGGGGGGTTGGGCCATTTCTTTCGTCTGTTTCCTTGCGCTACCTCGCAAACGCGGGAGACAGCGACAAAGTATAAGAAAAAAAAAAAAAAAAATATATATATATATATTCTTTCTTTCATACTATTCGCCATTTCCCGCATTAGCGAGGTAGCGTTAAGAACAGAGGACTGGGCCTTTGAGGGAATATCCTCATCTGGCCCCCTTCTCTGTTCCTTCTTTGGAAAAAAAAAAAACAAGAGGGGAGGATTTCCAGCCCCCCGCTCCCTTCCCTTTTAGTCGCCTTCTACGACACGCAGGGAATACGTGGGAAGTATTCTTTCTCCCCTATCCCAAGGGATAATATATATATATATATATATATATATATATATATATATATATATATATATATATATATATATATATATATATATATATATTTTTGCTTTGTCGCTGTCTCCCGCGTTTGCGAGGTAGCGCAAGGAAACAGACGAAAGAAATGGCCCAACCCACCCCCATACACATGTATATACATACGTCCACACACGCAAATATACATACCTACACAGCTTTCCATGGTTTACCCCAGACGCTTCACATGCCTTGATTCAATCCACTGACAGCACGTCAACTCCGGTATACCACATCGCTCCAATTCACTCTATTCCTTGCCCTCCTTTCACCCTCCTGCATGTTCAGGCCCCGATCACACAAAATCTTTTTCACTCCATCTTTCCACCTCCAATTTGGTCTCCCTCTTCTCCTCGTTCCCTCCACCTCCGACACATATATCCTCTTGGTCAATCTTTCCTCACTCATTCTCTCCATGTGCCCAAACCACTTCAAAACACCCTCTTCTGCTCTCTCAACCATGCTCTTTTTATTTCCACACATCTCTCTTACCCTTACGTTACTCACTCGATCAAACCACCTCACACCACACATTGTCCTCAAACATCTCATTTCCAGCACATCCATCCTCCTGCGCACAACTCTATCCATAGCCCACGCCTCGCAACCATACAACATTGTTGGAACCACTATTCCTTCAAACATACCCATTTTTGCTTTCCGAGATAATGTTTTCGACTTCCACACATTCTTCAAGGCCCCCAGAATTTTCGCCCCCTCCCCCACCCTATGATTCACTTCCGCTTCCATGGTTCCATCCGCTGCCAGATCCACTCCCAGATATCTAAAACACTTCACTTCCTCCAGTTTTTCTCCATTCAAACTCACCTCCCAATTGACTTGACCCTCAACCCTACTGTACCTAATAACCTTGCTCTTATTCACATTTACTCTTAACTTTCTTCTTCCACACACTTTACCAAACTCAGTCACCAGCTTCTGCAGTTTCTCACATGAATCAGCCACCAGCGCTGTATCATCAGCGAACAACAACTGACTCACTTCCCAAGCTCTCTCATCCCCAACAGACTTCATACTTGCCCCTCTTTCCAAAACTCTTGCATTTACCTCCCTAACAACCCCATCCATAAACAAATTAAACAACCATGGAGACATCACACACCCCTGCCGCAAACCTACATTCACTGAGAACCAATCACTTTCCTCTCTTCCTACACGTACACATGCCTTACATCCTCGATAAAAACTTTTCACTGCTTCTAACAACTTTCCTCCCACACCATATATTCTTAATACCTTCCACAGAGCATCTCTATCAACTCTATCATATGCCTTCTCCAGATCCATAAATGCTACATACAAATCCATTTGCTTTTCTAAGTATTTCTCACATACATTCTTCAAAGCAAACACCTGACCTACACATCCTCTACCACTTCTCGATGTCTCCCGCGTTAGCGAGGTAGCGCAAGGAAACAGACGAAAGAATGGTCCAACCCACCCACATACACATGTATATACATACATGACTACACACGCACATATGCATACCCATACATTTTGCAGTGTATACATGCATATACATATACATACACATACATATACATATATACACATGTACACACTCATACTTGCTGCCTCCAACCACACCCGTCGCCACCCCGAAACACTTGAAATGACACCCCCCTTCCCAAGCGCGCGCGAGGTAACGCCAGGAAGACTATATATATATATATATATTTTTTTTTTTTCATACTATTTGCCATTTCCCGCGTTAGCGAGGTAGCGTTAAGAACAGAGAACTGGGCCTTAGAGGGAGTATCCTCACCTGGCCCCCTTCTCTGTTGCTTCTTTTGGAAAATTAAAAAAAACAAGAAAGGGGAGGATTTCCAGCCACCCGCTCCCTCCCCTTTTAGTCGCCTTCTACGACACGCAGGGAATACGTGGGAAGTATTCTTTCTCCCCTATCCCCAGGGATATATATATATATATATATATATATATATATATATATATATATATATATATATATATATATATATATATATATACTATCTGCCATTTCCTGCATTAGCGAGGTAGCACTAAGAACAGACGACTGAGCATTTGAGGAAATATCCTCACTTGGCCCCCTTCTCTGCTCCCCTTTTGGAAAATTGAAAAAAAAAAAAAAAACAGAGAAGGATTTCCAGCACCCCGCTCCCTCCCCTTTCAGTCGCCTTCTACGACACGCAGGGAAAATGTGGGAAGTATTATTTCTCCCCTATCCCCATAAGTCAGATTCGAAGCCAGGTTAGGGCGTCCGGTCATCTCAGCCACTGGTCGCCCAGTTTTCTCATAATAACACTGGGCGACTAGTGTTTATGCGCTGTATATGGACTCCCGTGGTATTGTAGTTGGCGTTCCCGACCGTGACGCATTCACGGGCCGTCCAGGGTCGAGCGTACAGGTTCCTATCTAGGTTGCGGCAGTCTGTCAACAGTCAATCCAGCTGTTCATCCACTCTTGGGAATGGTCGATAAAATGGGTATCTGGCTCAGACTATATATATGTATATATATATATATATATATATATATATATATATATATATATATATATATATATATATATATATATATATATATATATTTTTATTATACTTTGTCGCTGTCTCCCGCGTTTGCGAGGTAGCGCAAGGAAACAGACGAAAGAAATGGCCCAACCCCCCCCCCCCCATACACATGTATATACATACGTCCACACACGCAAATATACAAACCTACACAGCTTTCCATGGTTTACCCCAGACGCTTCACATGCCTTGATTCAATCCACTGACAGCACGTCAACCCCGGTATACCACATCGCTCCAATTCACTCTATTCCTTGCCCTCCTTTCACCCTCCTGCATGTTTAGGCCCCGATCACACAAAATCTTTTTCACTCCATCTTTCCACCTCCAATTTGGTCTCCCTCTTCTCCTCGTTCCCTCCACCTCCGACACATATATCCTCTTGGTCAATCTTTCCTCACTCATTCTCTCCATGTGCCCAAACCACTTCAAAACACCCTCTTCTGCTCTCTCAACCACGCTCTTTTTATTTCCACACATCTCTCTTACCCTTACGTTACTCACTCGATCAAACCACCTCACACCACACATTGTCCTCAAACATCTCATTTCCAGCACATCCATCCTCCTGCGCACAACTCTATCCATAGCCCACGCCTCGCAACCATACAACATTGTTGGAACCACTATTCCTTCAAACATACCCATTTTTGCTTTCCGAGATAATGTTTTCGACTTCCACACATTCTTCAAGGCCCCCAGAATTTTCGCCCCCTCCCCCACCCTATGATCCACTTCCGCTTCCATGGTTCCATCCGCTGCCAGATCCACTCCCAGATATCTAAAACACTTCACTTCCTCCAGTTTTTCTCCATTCAAACTCACCTCCCAACTGACTTGACCCTCAACCCTACTGTACCTAATAACCTTGCTCTTATTCACATTTACTCTTAACTTTCTTCTTCCACACACTTTACCAAACTCAGTCACCAGCTTCTGCAGTTTCTCACATGAATCAGCCACCAGCGCTGTATCATCAGCGAACAACAACTGACTCATTTCCCAAGCTCTCTCATCCCCAACAGACTTCATACTTGCCCCTCTTTCCAAAACTCTTGCATTTACCTCCCTAACAACCCCATCCATAAACAAATTAAACAACCATATATATATATATATATATATATATATATATATATATATATATATATATATATGCCTGTTCGCCAAACCCCATCTTAACATGGAAACATCAACAGGCGACTGAGCCTTTGAGGAACACTCCTCGTTTAACTCCTTCCTCTGTTTCCCCTGTGTGAAGGTGACGATAACATTCCAACAAAACAACAACCTCAAAAAACACAAGCACGACAGACAATCTCACATCTGAATCTAAAGAACACTACCAGGTACACGCAAACATTCACCCGCACTCGCACAGTGAAACAAACACAAGTCAGCAAATACACACAAACGCATCACGAGCTAAAAGCAAACAAAATCGTGTATACCCTAACCCCAGACACAGAGGATTGCAATGCTTTTGACCAACTGGGAATACCCAGCAACAACTACAGGTTTTGTCCCTACTAGGAATACCCAACAACGCTTATATGTTTCCCAGTCAAAGGAAAACTATGTAAATAGACAGGGTCATCTCAAGAGTAAACAGTCCGGCGTTTCAAGTACCGATCTGTACCTTGCTTGTGGATCCCCACAGTCACCACAGGAGGAGGTTGCTTCCCATCGTTAAGTGTCGCACGTCCGACTACATCCGGGTCACGTAACTAGGAAGCATCACCTTCAAACCTTCGGTCATTAAGAAACCCCTCACTACAAGACGGTACGAATCTTAACTACGATGGCCTGGTCTCTGACCCGACTCTTTAAGGGTCATATACCAGGTCAATCATACCCAGCGCGCTCAAACCATCGTGTTCTCAGGTGGTTCTACCCTTAACCACTTACTGCACGTGACTACCAAGTTCCCACTGGCATGGTCAGGGAGGAGTGACCTCAACCTTCAGATCCCAACTCGGCCTCGCCTGAGCGTGCAGGGTCGTCCTCCACGCCCTCCCACCCCCACTGCTGGTGTGACGTCACCTGCCCACTACGGCCAAGTTTACTCAATGACTTGCTACAAGTTAGTTGAATTTGGGGATCCAAGTTCGATAGTGAAACTTGCAGCTGAAGCAAAGTATGAGAAGTTTAGTTTTAGTCACGTGACGGCGGCGGCATCGGCGACCTTGTCCTGACGCGCGCGGGAGGCGACCTCGACTTGGGTCACTCCCGCGGCAACCCCCGCCTCTTACCACTCCCGCGTCATCCACCACTTATATCTAACACTTACAAACCTTACTAGATTCTATTACTAATACATAAGTACATTTAATGCTAAGTGAAATCAATGAACATCTTGAACACACGTATTTCAATTTCTTTGGCAAGTAGCGGGGTAACAACGCCAATATGGACAAAAATATATTCTAACTACAACCAAGGATCTTCACAAACACGTAACCATTTAATGTCGTATATGTCTATGCAGTGAATATACCCCACACATGTGCAGCAGCAGACGGCAGGCGCGTCGAGACTACCGCTAGGGGAAGGATAGGCCACACCACCGACAGGAAGCAGAAGCCGAGGACAACCCACTTTATGAAACGCGTCAGGACGTGCAAGCGCGCGCCCGACACCTCAAACTCCCGAAAACTCGCCAAGATTACATCTCTCGCTCAAAGTCTGGCCAAGTTTTTTCTTTTAATCCAGTTTGTTACTTGTTCTTCTTCTTCTCTTCTTCTTCTTGGCACTACTTTGTTGAGGAGGAAGTTGTTAAAACTAGGGCCAGAAGTCACTGGGTTCGACTTCAAGGTCGCCAAGGATGACTTAAACACCTGACACGTGCTGGGTGGGTGGAGAGGCTGGACAAAACCATCCACAGCTTCATCAATCATGATGATGATGATGATGATTCATGAAGACCAGTCATGGTGCTGGACTGCTGATGACCTGAAACATTCGCACAGTTTAGGTGTCTGAACCCGTCAGTACAACCTGGGTTAACACAAGTGTCATTTGTCCACTGACGGGGTCGTTACTCCTCACCCGACGGTGGGAGGTCGTCTCCAGTGTAAGCAGGCCAGGGAGTCCAGAGTTCGACGGCAGGCAGGACCCTGGGGTAATGACGGCAGGACACGGGCACACCATGACCCAGTCACCTTGGCTTCCTGAACAGTACGGGAACTCAGGGAAGTGCCTCCTTATTATTACCCCAAGAACAGTTTCTATAAAAGAGTTCTGGTGTTACCCAGGACCGTTTTCTAAAAGATTATATATATATATATATATATATATATATATATATATATATATATATATATATATATATATACATAATGTGTGTTTGTGTGTGTGTGTGTGTGTGTGTGTGTGTTTCGGGGTGGCGACGGGAATGAATAAAGGCAGCAAGTATGAATTATGTACATGTGTATATATGTATATCTCCGTGTATGTATATATACATATGTATACGTTGAAATGCATAGGTATGTATATGTGCGTGTGTGGACGTGTATGTATATATATGTGTATGTGGGTGGGTTGGGCCATTCTTTCGTCTGTTTCCTTGCGCTTCCTCGCTAACGCGGGAGACAGCGACAAAGTATAATATATATATATATATATATATATATATATATATATATATATATATATATATATATATATATATATATATATATATATATTCCTACGAGTCCACGGGGAAATGAAATACGATAATCACATCATCAGGGGAGATACAAGAAAGAAATATAAAATATAATAGATGATATACAACGAAGAGATGTAGCTAGGATGCCATTTGGTAAACAAGATGTAGCGCACATGAACGCGCACTTTCACAGAACACACAACCCTCCAACAGCCAATGTTCGAACCCACTATATCGTACGTGGTAGGCGGGAGCGCTACCGTTTGGCTATTTATAATCGCCATAGACAAGCGGTAGCGCTCCCGCCTATCACGCATGAGGTAGTGGGTTCGAACCTTGCCTGTTGGAGGATTGATATATATATATATATATATATATATATATATATATATATATATATATATATATATATATATCATATATATATATATATATATATATATATATATATATATATATATATATATATATATATATGCGTCACTGCTAACCCTTATTACATCTTGGCACCACTGCCACACCTTCCATCATCCTGGCAGCTTAACTGTACCCCCCAGGATCGTGGCACCAGTAAGGACTATATCAAACCCTCCGGCTCCCCAGCACCACTGATATCTAAGCCCCGGTCCTTAACCATCTCTCTCTCTCTCCGGAGCCCACGCTGATGCTTTCAACATCTTGGGACAAGTTGTAAACCTACCAAACGCCCACGTAACTCAGCTGAACTTGTCAACATATCCAATTATCATTACCGAGGCTTTTAACACCCCCAAGTATTCTTGACGAACTCGCTAACAACCGTGTGCGTCGCCGAGGAACCTCCTGTCAACCGTTCGCTATCACCGGTCTACCTTCAAGCACCCTGGTAGTATATGCAGGACGCCCACCTGTTCCACTGTGAGGTACGTACGACCGCTGAGCCAGTCAACCGTCCCAGGTCCCGCTACTACTACTGCCGAACCATCCCAGGCCCCGGTACTACTGCTAAACCATCCCTGGTAACTGCTGCAACTACTGAACCATCCCAGGTCCTGCTACATCTACTGAAGCATCCCAGGTCCTGCTACCATTGCTGAGCCATACCAGGTCCTGCTACAACTGCTGAACCATCCCAGCTCCTGCTAAAACTGCTGAGCCTCCCTTGGTCACAGTCCTACTACTGAACCATCCTAAGGACCGGTACTACTGATCTCCCAATGAAAAATAATTGCCCGATAACACCAAGTGCCAAAACAGATCTAATACTTTAGAACTGGTGCCAGTGATGAGCCCGTTGTTATTCTGTTAGCAATAAACATACCAATACCCCAGTACCAGTCATGATGATAATGACACGAGTGGTAAACTTACGAATGCCTCCCTCCTACTATGGCTCCTGTCAAAATCCTGGTAGAATCCTGAACATAGTATTTCCACTTTGAAATGCCATCTGACATCCTCACGCCACCGATGGCCAACAGCCAACTCACATGATACCCAGTGTTGAAATCCTCTCAGTTGATAATCTAAACACAGTTAGAGCTTATACTTCTACACCCATTCAACCCGTCGATGCACGGGTGCCGACAGTGAAATCATACACAACCTGTTAGTAAACATGAAAGTCACCAGTTGCGAGCATGCCAACACTCGCTCTGGTGCAGACGTTCAATCTGTAAACAACCAAGTCCTATAACCCAGCTTTACACCTAAAGCGTTCGTGTTGAGCCCACCTACAGCCCAGTACCACGAACCTGCCAGCCCCTCAGGAGTTGATATCAGATCCACCAACACCCAAGCACCAGTGATGGATGCCTCTTGCAACATCTAGTGCCACTGGCGAGCCCACTGGCACCCCGTGACCACAACGGTCTTCTACACAGACCCCCAGCCTGACCTGTGGCTGGGTCACAAAACTCCGGGGGGAAGCACGGCTGACATTTGGAACTTCAGCTGAATCCTGAGACGTAAGAAATCCACAACTTTAAGACGAGTACGGTTGTTTACATGTACTACACCATGCATTACAGAAACTGTCACTACTTTTACTTACCGATGAACTGCTGCTACGCCTCAGCACCGTCAGGGTTACGTACCTGTGGAAGATTTCGGTTATTAGTGGGCATGTCCATAAATCTAATGTGTACCTTACTAGTTATGTGATGATACAAGGTAAATAGTAACACTACACGTGTAGGGAGGGCTAACATACCCCACAGCCATAATACAAACATGCATTCAAAACTCTCGCCATTCACAAAATTTTGAGGTACAATGGGGAGATTATATTCACTTCTGGCAGCTTCTCTACCCAAGAAATCCACAGCTCATGGCCAAACACCTTCGCTAACGTACCAGGTCACATACGGATCAGCAGGTTATAGCAAGGTGTGCTACTGCTACTTTATGTCACAACTCGACAGTTGTGTGTCATTTTTGAGATATTCTACTGGTGATATGCAGGAGATGACAGAAAAGTAATCTCGACTTCTAACCGATTTATTTCAAAATTCCAACTTCTAATATGGTCCAGAGGAAAAACAAAAGCAAGTGATAACAAACCCTAAGATGATGTAGCGAGGGAAGTGCTAGAAATCACACAGACAATACCTGGGATGGTGCAAGTCTCCTTTTCAAGCTCACTTACTCTCACCCCTCTTTTCTCAATGACATGGTTTCCTCTCTTTCGAGTTTTGGTCATCAAAGATAACTGGTTGCATGCCGAATGTTGACGGCAGAACATCCTCACCTTGGTCACCTTATCAGATAAAGGAATATCTCTATTCCCACATTGTCTAATATTCATCAACATGTTTACTACTTATCTAGAAAAATGTGACGTAATCAATACGTATGATATAATATATATATATATATATATATATATATATATATATATATATATATATATATATATATATATATCCCTGGGGATAGGGGATTAAGAATACTTCCCACGTATTCCCTGCGTGTCGTAGAAGGCGACTAAAAGGGGAGGGAGCGGGAGGCTGGAAATCCTCCCCTCTCGTTTTTTTTTCATTTTCCAAAAGAAGGAACAGAGGGGGGCCAGGTGAGGATATTCCACAAAGGCCCAGTCCTCTGTTCTTAAACGTTACCTCGATAACGCGGGAAATGGCGAATAGTTTAAAAGAAAGAAAAAGATATATATATATATATATATATATATATATATATATATATATATATATATATATATATATATATATATATATATAATTATTATCATCATAGTCTCTGTCTCCCGCGTTAGCGAAGTAGCGCAAGGGAAAAGATGAAAGAATGGCCCAACCCACCCACATACACATGTATATACATAAACGCCCACACAAGCACATAAACATACCTATACATTTTAACGCATACATACATATACATACACAGACATATACATATATACACATGTACATATTCATACTTGCTGCCTTCGTCTATTCCTGTCGCCACCCCGCCACACATGAAGTGGCACCCCCCTCCCCCCCCGCGCACGCGGAGGGGGGTGCCATACAAAGATATATATATATATATATATATATATATATATATATATATATATATATATATATATATATATATATATATGGGTACTAGGATCCCTTTTACAGAAATTGGTCTAGAGTAATCATATACAGATTGACAGACAGACAGATAGAGACAAATACATAGATAGATAGACAGACAGAAATGAGCACTTTAACAGATTCAAAGAGACAAAACCAGTACAACACACATACAACTAATGACCACACACACACATACACACACACACACACACACACACACACACACAGCACAACTTCGTTCAACATACAAGTCAGATCAAGGATGAGAAACCAGGTGTGTCGAGCATACGACCACCGTCCCGTACCTGAAGCAATATCCTCAAAAAGTAATCCACAGAAAAAATCGAAATAAAACATAAACTAAACTCCTACGTCTGGATAAGTTCCGAAATGAAATAAAAAAAAAATCTAAAAAAAATGAAAAAAAATAGTTTTTCCCTATCCATTAAACCCTTTGAAGTCGACAGCAACCTATACAAACGGCCTCCTGTAAAGGCACTCTTGGAGAACTTTTTCAAGGAGTCCAATATAAATTTCGTGCACCGGATTTCCTTATTGAAAAAAACGGAGGAGAGGGACAGCCAATTAAACACGCAAGAGCAAGAAACGTCGTTAGGTACTCATTAGGCAAACGTTTCCAAAATGCTACGTCTTGACGGACGACGAACGCAAGTGTGCAGGACACACACACACACACACACACACACACACACACACACACACACACACACACACACATACGCGCGTCTGTGAAGCCTCGAACAGAAGTTTTACTTTTGCGTTACATGAGGAAACCCTCCAAAACCCCCCCTTGCTCTCCCCTGGCCCAAGACAAACGCCAATCAACAGAAACCCAAGGCAAAAATGAGAACTCCAATGACACACGAGGAAAACGGGAAACAAGTAAAAACATCCCCACAAGAAGCCTCCCCCCTTGAATGATGTTACGAAAAAGAGCGAAGCAAAAAAAATCTGTGGGCAAAATGAGGGGGCGTGGCGAGGGAGGGAAGGAAGGGGTGAGGGGACACAGATGATGTTCTGGAGAGGGAAGACGACACACTCACCTCTCAGCTGATGCTGCGCTGAGGGAAGACGACACACTCCCCTCTCAGCTGATGCTGCGCTGAGGGAAGACGACACACTCCTCTCAGCTGATGCTGCGCTGAGGGAAGACGACACACTCCTCTCAGCTGATGCTGTGCTGAGGGAAGACGACACACTCCTCTCAGCTGATGCTGTGCTGAGGGAAGACGACACACTCCTCTCAACTGATGCTGTGCTGAGGGAAGATGGCACACTTCCCTCAGCTGATGTTGTGCTGAGGGAAGACGACACACTCCCCTCAGCTGATGCTGTACTGAGGGAAGACGACACACTCCCCTCAGCTGATGCTGTACTGAGGGAAGACGACACACTCCCCTCAGCTGATGCTGTACTGAGGGAAGACGACACACTCCTCTCAGCTGATGTTGTGCTGAGGGAAGACGACACACTCCCCTCAGCTGATGCTGTGCTGAGGGAAGACGACACACTTCCCTCAGCTGATGCTGTACTGAGGGAAGACGACACACTCCCCTCAGCTGATGCTGTGCTGAGAGAAGAATCAAACTATGCCATCAGCTGATATTTCAGACCGCAGATAATAGTGAGGGGCAGTGGAGGGAAAACTCCTCAGCTAACGAGCGGATACAAGCGGCGGTGAGAAAGCACACGGACAAGTTAGCACCATCACAATACTGCAAGACACAGAGCTGTCCTAACGATGACGTACTGAGGATAAGAATAAAGCTAAGCCGTCGAAAGAAGAGAGATAAGGATAAGCTCGCTTAATAGAGATAAGGATAAGCTCGCTTATTAGAGAGATAAGGATAAGCTCGCTTATAGGAAAGGTCTCAAAGATTAAAGATGGGGGTGTCCTTCTAATCAGACTCAGGACTAATATGATTAATGATATTCATCCAGACACAGGCAATGATTAAACATTACTCAATCTGAAAGAAGGGGGTGTGGGGGAGATGACTCTACGCCCTAACCAAACTGATCAACTTCACCGCGTTGAAAACAGCGGTGCGACCTTCGGGTCGAATGGCTGGGTCTTTTGACCTGGTCCTTATGGGTCAGGTCAAAGTTCATATCATACGCATCACAATGAGTAGCCAGTCAAGTGTGAGGAGAGTCAGGGACTAGTCTGATGATGAGAGGGGCGAAATGAGCAGGCAGACAATCAGGTGAGGGGAGAATGGTGAACAAGTCAGGTGAGGGGGGAGATAGAGGAGCAAGTTAGGTAAAGGGAGAGTGAGCAGACAATCAGTTGAGGGGAAAAGTGAGGAGCCAGCCAGTCAGGTGACGGGAGGGAAGGGGGTGTGCGGAGCCAGTCAGATGGAGGAGGAGCAGGTAGGCAGTCAGGAGGCACGTGAGATGCCGTCAGTCAGTCAAGCGAGGGAGGAGTGAGAGCGTTAAAGTAATACAATTCCAGGGAGGGAGGGAGGGAGAGGAACCGGAATGTTTGGTGAGGGTTATAGCAGATGGAATGGAATCAGGGGAAAGGTTAACGTTCGTACCAGGGAGACACCATAGACAAAAAAAGGGGTCCATCTCCCTCCTGCTGATACTAATACTCTCTCTCTCTCTCTCTCTCTCTCTCTCTCTCTCTCTCTCTCTCTCTCTCTCTCTCTCTCTCTCTCTCTCACACACACACACACACACACATACACACTTACACACGTGGGTTGATGGCTTTCATATCACAGTCATACAATATCTGCTTCTCATACAGAATACATAACAAATGACTCACACGACTTGTCTTGCCAAAGTGTCGTCGTCGTAAATCCACACGAGAGAGAGAGAGAGAGAGAGAGAGAGAGAGAGAGAGAGAGAGAGAGAGAGAGAGAGAGAGAGAGAGAGAGAGAGAGAGAGAGAGAGAGAGAGAGAGAGAGACTAAAACAGTCCATATAAAATCTCATGGATAAGATTAAATTTTTCCCCACACGTGCTAAAGATGTCATACGGACACACGTGACAAACCACTTGAAATATTGCTAAAGACGTCGCTAGAGAAAGAGGCAGAGCGTCAGGAGAGCGGAGGAGGAAGAGGAGGAGGAGGAGGGCAGATACCATATCTACATATAAGAATAGAGACTTGGGAGGAAGCGGTGAACTACAGACCAGTCCCTCCCCGCGTGACGAATGTGGTCTGTAAGACACAGGAAAAGATAATCAGAAAGCAAATGGATGCCTTCCTGCTGAGGAGAAACTACCTAAGTGAGAGACAACACGATTTCAGTGGGAAAGGAAGTCATGCGTACCGAACATCTGAAGATTTCTACGAAAAAGTAAGCTCTGTATCAGGCAGTGACTAAGCTGACTGGATCGTCTGTATGTGGACGGTCATAAGGTGTTGGACACTGCAGCACACAGGAGGCGGGAAAAGAAGGTTGAGCTTCAGGCAGCAATGAGGTGGGGAGACTTCTTCAATGGATATAAGAGCCTTTTCGAAATACGTTGAGGTCTTCAGTGGCGTGCCGCAGGGTTTTGTACTGGGACCACCGCTGTCCTTGAACTACGTAAGTGACTTGCGAAAAGAACCGGACTCCTGCCTGAACAAGTACGCGGAAGATGCAAACGTCACGAGGGGAAAAAAGAGGATCGTATCAACCTACAAAGGAAACTAGGAAAACCCCGGTGTCGCTCTGATGCATGGTTGACGAAATGCAGTCCAAGCGACTGGAAAGTAATAAGGACGAGACACAGTGAGAGGAGAACTCAATATGATCACTGCCAAGCGGGAAATAAGCTGCAGGAATCAGCGTATGACAGGGACTTGGGAGTTGGCATTGCAAGAGTCTTACATTGGAACAATAATAAAAAAGAAAGAAGAATAAAACTCTGCAGGCAAAATTAGATTACTATCAGAGTACATAGATAAGAAAATATTCAGCAAGCTGTACATATCCTACATTTAGCCCAAACTAGAATATGCTTCTAGGTTTGGTTCATCGCACTTCAAGAATCACAAAGGACAAAATAAATGGTACCGGAATTAATAATGCAAACTTACAGAGAGAGGCTAGAAGCCTTAAATGTGCCTACCACGGACGAGAAAGAATGAGGTGTGACATGATCACAACAATTAAGTAAATGAACCAGCTGGAAGACGTTTATGTTGATCAATCATTCAAAAGACGCAGAAACAGAACATCCACGAAACATAAGCTGATAAAAAACTAGCTAAAAGGATGTAAAGAGAAACTTCTCTCATATCAGAGAAGAGTATGAAAGGAATAAAGTGAATCATGAGAGAGAGAATGGGAACAGCATAAGGAACTTTAAAAAGTTTTATAATGGTACATAAAGTTCAAGAGATGGGGTCCTACAAGTGAAGAGCTCCTTCCCCGTACAGTACAAATAGATAACCACACAGTAATACAAACACACGTTTGACGTCAACAGTAATCGTATATTAGCAAGATGCGAGATACAAAACCAGACGTAATAGCATGAAACTACGCAAGAATCGTTTCAGAAAAGATGTGAAGAAGTATGTCTGTAGTATAGGAGAGGTGGACGAATGGAGCAAACTAAGGAAGTATTCAATACTAGTGAAGACCAAATAGCATGACATATGATGGTCCATGACGAGGTTATCAACTGACTGTGGTAGATAACAGGATCGTAGAGCAAAATACGGACGTCATACACAAGTCCAAAAAGCATGATAGAAAAAAAAGTTCCACAGATGAGGCTCCAACAACTCCCTCCTCCCTGTACCATAAAATAGGTAACCACAAACAATCACATACATAAAAAAACGGACAAATAAATAAAAGCAATAGACAAACAAACACACACTCACTCACGCACGGTCCCATCTACAACCACCATCCACACAAACACTGAAAGACACACATACATAAGCACAAGATCCTGCGCCAGAGAAGGCAACAAGTTAAGTCTCGGGGTGTAGCTCTGCGTGTCGCCAATTTATGAATGGGCGTGATCCTCGTAATTGGAATTTTATGGATCCGATTACACACTCCATTACACTTGGTCCTGCCAGTTTTTATGGCCGCATTTTTTACGGGAAGACACAGCCTCCTACCCGAGTCCCCTCGCATTTAGTCTTTTCAAGTGGCTATAATGTCGTAGCCAATGTAAAGAATTCAATTACAAAGTGCGAATTCGGAAAATACATATATTTAATCAGGGTTTCTCCCACTCGTTCCCTCCTTCCCTGGTACGATCATCGCTAACCCAAGATGTTTGTTCCGCCTCAAAGACTCGTGTATATACACGTCTAAACTGAAGAATTATATTGTCATTTAAGAGATGTTGCTTTCACATAGAAGTGATTTCAAACTTCAGCATAAAATGTACGTCCATTATCTATTTGACGAGGAAGAATAGATACATAACACCGCACTGTTAACCACTGTTAATCAACATGTGATTCTGTGCGTGTTGTGCCACTTCATACGTGTTAATGTTCAATCAATACCTCTCCCAGAATCCTTTATTCTGAAAGGGTCCTGGAGTCACGCCAGGATCCCTTCTACAGGAGCTCCTGAAGCTCTAAGGTTGCGCTACTTCAAGTAGCAGGGAAATGAAAGGCTCTTCCGGAGTGATAACCTCTTAGACGAGGCTGTACTTCCGATAACACAAGTCTCGCCCTGAGTGACTCTCAACCTCCTGCAGGAGGAGTCCCATACATACAGTATGATCATACAACCCCACGACCTCCTCTCTCATGGGTCTCCTACTGTGGGGGAACGATGGACTCCTGAGAGAGAGAGAGAGAGAGAGAGAGAGAGAGAGAGAGAGAGAGGGGGGGGGGGGGGGAGGTTCTAAACAACATTTTACCCCATTCGCTCTAACAGCGATGATGCAGCTTTACATGACAGTAAACACTCGCAGGTGGAGTCCAGTAACACGTCTACATTATATATATATATATATATATATATATATATATATATATATATATATATATATATATATATATATATATATTATAAAAGCTCCTCTGGATATGAGTACACAAAGATGATAACCTAGAGAACATTAACTCCCGACCGTGATATACTAAGGCTCAGCATGTACAAAGCACAGCTACCCACACACCCAAGAGCCCGGTAGAACGATCACCAGAGATTACAGGACCTGTATGTCAAGAGGACCTATATGTCACCCTCCGCCTGAGACAACCTTCCCTCCTCCCACAAGCGCTCCTACACGTACCGACCCTTCCTCCCTCACTCCCTCACCTCCCCACTGCAACTTGGTCCCCCTCAAACTTCCTCTTCCTCCCTTCACACACACTCCCTCTTACACCTCCCACGTCTCTATCTTTCTCTCCCCCCTCGTCTCCTGAGCCTACAGTCCCTTCTCTTGTTTCCCACGCACCCTTCCCCCCACGCCACATCACTGCCTCCTCCTCCTCCACATCACGGCCCACCACCCCCGGGGCTGCTGATCGGCGCACCGTGCCCCGCCAGCCTGTTTTTCCCGTAATTTCCCGGTGAGGGCTGTTCAGTCTTTTGTTTTGACACTTTTCTTTCCCAAGTTTCCTCTTTGATTTTTGCCTTCCACCTCGCCTTTTTTTCCGGCGACCCTTTAATGAGCACCAATATGCACAGATGCACTAATCATTACGAGTTGCAGCCGTGACTGTCGCGTCCCCTTCCTCACGCTGGCTCCAACTTGGGCTTCGTTTTAATAGGGACCATAACACAGACCGACTGAGGGAGCAAGACTACACGGATGCAAACGGATATCCGAACATCTAGAGGTAAATATGGTAAAAGAAATGAAAACTAGACTTAAAAATCTCAATGATTATTGTTCAAACTGAAATATATAAAGAAATATATATATTACGTACTTACAGATAAATATACTCTACAGCATACACAAGCTCAGTTAAATAAACTTGTACTTGTGTATCAAAACCCACTTGAGAATTAGCTCGGCTTTACCATAAATACATTACCCCAAAGTCTGAGTGAAATCATATGTTTTTCTTTATTCAAAATACATCTCTTTATTTCGACCACCTACAAGGATCCTTCCCATTTCCCATTTCAAGATGAGTTCTACGAGTTCAAAATTAATTCAAAATCTAAAGAGAAACATAATATCTGACACCCAATCAGAGCACAGGAACTTCATTAACCATGCACGGACTCATCTTCCCATCTTCCAACCCTCGTACGTTCATAACACATAAAAAAGTCGACAAATCTCATCAAAGTCACAGAAAAACATTTCGTTTCCAATCAGACGACTACAACTTCCTTTAACACGCGCAGCAGGAGCAGCAGCAGCACAGCTTCGAAACTACTACGAGCGCTCGTGCCAACATCATGACACCTTGTGCCCATCACGATGAATATATAGTAGACGTGAGATTTCAATTCCATGAAAATATAGAAAACGGTTGGACGAAAAAAAAACGATCAACCTACAGTACATGGAACCCCACCTTCATCGTGTGGGCAAGCAAGACAAAGGAAGAAGTTAAGACGATGGTGTAGTGCAGAAGAACAACAAGAACCAGCAGGGCCACAGTACCAAAGACAAGCTGTATCGCAGAAGGAGCAACACTCACAATAGGGTGGGTAATCCGTGTATCTGTGCCGTTTTATGATGGTCTTAACGCGTCTTCGTCCAGTGTAGATGACTCTGGTCCTTCCTTATTGCCTCAACCGATCCTAAACACTCTGCCAGTTTTCATTATCCTAGCCATTCATGACCACAACCTAACCCAACAATAAAAGCAGTAATGTAATGAGTGGTACTAACAGCAATGTAATGGGTGCTACAACCAGTTATGAATTGGGTATTACTAAAAGTATCGTAATGGGTGCTACAAGGAGTAATATAATGGGTGCTACTAAAGGTATTGTAGTGAGTGTTACAAGCAGTAATATAATAGGTGTTACAAGCAGTTATGTAATGAGTACCACTAAAGGTAATGTAATGGGTGTTATAAACAGAAAACTGTAACTGGTTCTACAAGCAGCAGTGTAATGGGCTCTACAAACAATGTGACCACGCCTCGTTAGAACTGGGTATAATCTGTGTTCTGTGCAACTCAAACCTGCCTACATTCACCGGTAATACATATACAATACCATGATACATTCACACATGTAAATCATCTTATGCTACGGGTGACATGTAAACATACAAGTGTCGAATACTCATTCCGTATCTTGTTTACAAAATATTGTATGATATACATGTGACATACACAGCTCTGATGACAAGCTGCATGTGAGGGAATCATGTAAGTGTTTAAACCAATGACACTTCAACATCAGGTTGTAAAGGACAGTTGTATTTAACACTGAAGTGTTCCGCTCAAAGCAATGGGTGAAATTCGAACAATAACACTTATTAAAAAAAATGTGGCAAACATTGCACTGCTTGATATAAAATTGTATTGCTGGATATAAACACTACGTCATATCTAACGCACTATTATACATGATATAAACACTAATATAAACACTGTGCTATCTTATACAGACAGTTATGGGCGATATAAACACCATGCTATCTTGTAAACACTATCATAGGCGTTATAAACACTCTGCTATCATGTACACACTATGACAAGTGATATACATAAACACTATGCTATGTTATATACACAGGTATGAATGGATTTAATCACATTCTCGATGACAAACAAATACAGGTGATGTGAGTGCCACATCAGATACAGTTCTATGTGACAGCTAACATAAAACAACACTATGGTTTAACTAAATATAATTTGATAGGTCATACAACACCCGCTTTTGATGTTCACATTACCGACCTGTGTTAAGCTACTTTTCAGCGAGGCCAGACCTTGATTAAGACACCACCATTGTGACTCTGACGCCGAGACACACAATCAATATATATATATATATATATATATATATATACATATTGTGAGAAAGATGAAAAGCGTTATAAACCCACTTAAGACGAGGATGACGTACACACTACTGCATGTTCTATCAACATTTTTATGAACTATACGATCACTGTGGTCAAGAGTTGCGGCGGGTTCATGGTAATATGAACACCCAAGTTGCCGTAAACACTGCCATGGGTGATATGAACACATGGTAAGGGTTGTATATATATTACGATAGACATGACACATCAACATTTAACGGTGATAAAACCAATTGGTTATCGGGTACATACCGGTGACATAAACACTATGCTAATACATCATATCAAGGGTGATATTAACACCAGGTTAACATGCTAACATTACGGGTATTACAAACACTGCTAATATACCATATTATGACTGATATTATCACCAATTTAACATGCTACATTATGGGTAATATAAACACTGCTAATATACCATATTACTGGTGACATAACAGCTATGCTACTACGTTATATTATGAGTGATATAAACATTATGTTAACACACTGCATCATAAGTGATATGAACAACGTTTCAAGCAACATAAACACAGTTACCTGTCATGAGTTACAATATATTTAACCAATGTTACTACAACATTATCCTTTGGGTAATAGGATCACTACAGGATATATAACATTAGTACAAGGGCAGTATAAAATTATAGGAAAACTATATAAAGTGTAGAGTACCCTACAGGTAATGTAAAAATTACGCATCTTTACAGTGCCCTGATATAAACTACCTCACCATGAGTGACATTGTACTACGCTATGGGTGATCTACATAGCACTACGCTATGGGTGATCTACATAGCACCACGCTATGGGTGATCTACATAGCACTACGCTATGGGTGATCTGCACACTTATGGCAGCCACAAAACCGAGTCATATAAACACATTTACTCTGGGTGATAAAAGAAACGTTATGGGTGATGAAAAATTTTGTGGGTAAGACATGGGTGATAAACCCATCAGGCCACAGACGAACAATAACACTTCTGTAAGCGACGTAAACACCAAGTCAAGGCTGCCTTCAACGTTATTATGTTGGTAAAACACCACGGATCAATTGCTGGGGGTACAAAACATCATGTCGGTGATCATGTGGTGGGCATATCGTATGGGACAAACATAAGCGTACATACACAAAAAAATGTTCATCAAACTTTATAACTTCAGGTGACAAGGAACTTTTCAAGTTGTGGGTCATATAAACATTACATTGTGGGTGACATATAACACCCGAGTTATCAGAACACTTATGGATGATATAAACATTGCGTTGTGATTGGCAGATACAATCATGGGTTATATTAACACTTGTGCATGACATAAACATTTTGCCTTTTGGATGACATACACATTCGGGTTATGATATGACTTAAGGATGATATAAACATTATAGATGTGGGAGACATATACACTTCAGGATTTTTATCAACAGATGAGTATGATTTAAACATTATACTGTCAGTGAAATATACATTTGTGTTATAATCAATGCTTGTGGATAATACAGATTACTATTATACTATGGTCAGTATATATACTGACGGTTGTGAATGATATAAACACCTGTACTTTGGCTGTTTAAAACACTCGAAGATAACATTGATGATATGATGGATGTAAACTTGTACCTGGTGATGCAAACAATGCATCAAGGATGTTTGTAACACAATCTCACTGTAGTCACAGTGATGCTGATGCACACACTGGCAGAAGTCACACTGAGAAGAATTCTGATGCTGAAACCCACTTCATGGGTTTCAGTACAAAATATGAAGTAAATCTGAAAATACCACTACGAAACACAGGGCACATCCAACTGCATTAATTTTTTTTTCATAATTCTGGATACTTCGTTAATGCCATATAGAAATCATTCATATCTTTTAGAAAATAAAAAAAATAAACAAAATTCAGAATTCCCGACAGACAATAATGATAAAGTAAACGGCATTATAGTGATAATAAAAAGTTTGATAACCTCTTACAATATCTTGGAAGACCATGTACTGGACTTGCGCTCCTGCCCATTTGCCATTCATCGTTTTCTAAACAGCTACGTCAAACTACTCTCTCTCTCTCTCTCTCTCTCTCTCTCTCTCTCTCTCTCTCTCTCTCTCTCTCTCACTGCTGTTTCCATCGCCAACTGATATGTAAGGGGGAGCCGTGGGTGGAGAAACCCGCTGAACTATCTCACCTCCATCTAGGCACAGATGAGGAGTACAGGACACGAGTGCTGTCGGTCGGCAGGCAACATCATCAGGTCTTTCACTAACTGGGTCTTTCCCGCGTGCTCCCGTGTACCGTGCGACCTGCAAGCGCTGCTCGTAACCCTACAACATGCCATCATTTCACGTGGACCTACAACATACCATCGTTTTACGTGGACCTACAACATGCCGTCGTTTTACGTGGACCTACAACATGCCGTCGTTTTACGTGGACCTACAACATGCCGTCGTTTTACGTGGACCTACAACATGCCGTCGTTTTACGTGGACCTACAACATGCCGTCGTTTTACGTGGACCTACAACATGCCGTCGTTTTACGTGGACCTACAACATGCCGTCGTTTTACGTGGACCTACAACATACTTTGTTTTACGTGCACCTGCAACATGCTTTCGTTTTACGTGGACCTACAACATGCCTCCATTTTACATGGACCTTCATTTATAATTCAAATGCTACAAAATAGGTCTCTCCTACACCTCAGTCGCGAATCCTATTCTGGGGCTATTTCCCTCCTTGGTATGGGCTGTGTGATTCATACAAGATGTGGTACAAAATGTTGGCCAATCGCTAACGTTCATGGGAACATTTTCCACCAAACGTGGCACAATCCAGGCACTGCCAACGTTCAAAGGGACGGAACGTTGTTTGTTCATCGTCATCTCTAAACCATCCGTCCGATCTTGTGTGCACCCCACGGAGCACACACCACCGACGTGTCCGTTCCTTAGAAAAAAAATGTGGATGGTTAGAAAACGGTATGGTCTAGGGAAGACGTTATGTAGCCTCATTCCTTTTTCTAAGTACCGCTCCAGACAGCATCTTTCCCGCGATACTCACTACTCACACTCCTCACCACGGGTCAGGACAACATTTTCCGAGTGAGACAGACAACCCATCCGTCCACTACAGATGAGACAGTTAATCTTGCGCGTAGTCTACAGCGTCAGGAATCTTTTCAAACCAAAATCAAGTTACGTATCATTATGTGTTATATGCAATACCCTCACAGGAAACATCACAAAAGGCATAATGAGAATTCTGACATTTGACATTTACGAAAGCCACGTCACTTTAAACTACCAGAATGTCAAAATTCTAAGCCAAAAAAAAATGCATCATCGAGAGAACACACATACAAGGCCATCGAGCCACCGAGAGGGAGAACCATAAAGAGCAAAACCAGAGACCACAGAGAGTGAGGACCATCAGGGCTCAACCCCGGCTAAATGCGCATTAAAACCTCGGGTAAGTGCATTAACTTTTTATTCCTGGGCTCCGGAGACGCCATAACAGCGTTTTAACGACTCTAACTTGGGAAGAATCAACAAGTAACTCCCCACGATAAACTGGCACGTTGTGGTCCCTGACCGGCGTGTCCCAGCCCAGCCCAGGCCGGTGCTGCGTTCCCTGATCGGCGTGTCCCAGGCCAGGACGGTCCGTGTTGTGGTCCCTGACTGACTAGCGTGTCCCAGGCCAAGCCAGGACGGTCGGTGTTATGGTCCCTGACTAACTAGCGTGTCCCAGGCCAGGCCAGGACGGTCGGTGTTGTGGTCCCTGACCGACTAGCGTGTCCCAGGCCAGGACACGGAAGTATTGCGGCCCCTTGACCAGCGTGTTCCAGGACAACAGCCACACCCTGTCCTAGCCTAGGACCCGCTGGCCAGGCTACAGTACAAGGAGGTGACAGGTATCTACATACCAGGTCGACCGATGGTTCAGAGCTGATAGTAAGAATATTTCAATACCGATGGACCTCAACTAATGATTTCGGCAACACCGGTAACTGGACATATCGTCAGCAGTTCTGATGAAGGCACGTCCATTTTTTGTCTCTCTTTTCTACACGGGTAAGAACTTCACACGCTGCTGGACCGGCACCAAGACCCGGAATAGATAAGTGAAACCCAGATGCAGGAGCGTTCCCAGGATTTTTGCAGGGGACAAAGTGGAGAAGCAGCCCGTAACTACACCAGTGTGTGTGTGTGTGTGTGTGTGTGTGTGTGTGTGTGTGCGCGTGTGTGTCTACACATACCTGATGCAAGTGGAACTTATGTTTACTTGGATCTGGTGTAATGTTACACTTAAGCCACTACCAATATCATCCATGCTGTCCTAAACTTCCTAGTACCTCACATTATGACCACGTCCACTATTTATAATCCTTCCCTAACTCACAGACGGTTTGACTGTACACTCGTCTCTCCCTATCTATCATTATCTCCCCGTAACACTTAACACTCTACCCACTCACTGCCCATCAACGCTCTCTCTCTCTCTCTCTCTCTCTCTCTCTCTCTCTCTCTCTCTCTCTCTCTCTCTCTCTCTCTCTCTCTCTCTCTAACACCCTTTTTTTGGACTAGCATCTCATCCTCCCCTCACAGATACATATTACCCACACTCTCCCTCTCCCACCCTATATGATCATCAGTAGATCGTTCCAGCCAACTCCTCAGCCATTTCCTCAGTTCCCCTCCTCCCCACTGAGCAACCTGCTCCGGCAGTGACCACATCCTCCAGGTCCTCCGCCCAACCAATATGTTTGACTATGCCATCCCCTCCCTCCTCCCTCTCTCCATCTAAAGCACCGTCGTCGCCTCCTCCGTCGTAATAGTTCGCGTGGCGCTAAAGTGATTGATTCAGCGCCGCCGTCCAGGCGCGCCCTCCCGCTAGGTCGACAGTCCCGAGTCCAGAGCGAGTGATATTGGGCCCCACCGTCTCCCGTCGGGGAGGGGGGAAATTTGCATGCCCCGCTAAAAAGACATTTCATCCCGTTTTGATATATTGAGGAAGAAATATCGGGCATTCGAAACACGTACGATTCACCTCGAGGGCGGTGGGCCCGATGTTCGACCGCCGTGGCTCGGCTGAAACCCGCCTTCCGCACCCTGTGGGTAAGATCGCAGAGGGCGCCCGCCTCCGGGTGCCTGATGCGCCCGTGTGCGGCGCTGATGGCCTATGAAAGCTAACGGGGCAAGCCGTCAAGGTGTTTGCCTAAGACAAACTGTTCCGTGAAATTAATGAATTAGATTCGAGTTTCCGACCGGGTCGGTGGAAACCATTTGTCCGTCAATACCTGCGCACACAAAATGAGGATTACCCCCGCCTGAAACCAGTCGTCAGGCACTCAAGAAAACTTATTATAACCACAAGATTTCATCGTGCAACTCTCTAATACATTTCTGAAGTGATCTCGGGGATTATAAGTATGTATTCCATCCTATGTATACAACAAACATCGTCAGCATTTGCAGTATTCTTGAAAAACCTGCATCACATTTTCTCCCCAAAGTTGAAATGGTGAAACAAGAAGTTTGTTCACCTTTCATCTAAAACCTTTACCTTCGCCTTTTCCCTCCACGAACGATGACATTATGTACAGCCACAAACAACCTTCTCAACTTTACGTTTCCACCACATTTTCAAAGCGAACAACAAGATGTCGTCAGGCTCAAGGTACCTTTCCTTGTGTCTCTACCTCGCTATCGCATAATAAATACCATATAAAACCAAATTCATAACTATAATCATACGAAGTAATATTTTTTCCTTGCTATAACATATTATATTGAACTATAGTAAACGTTTTTGTTACGTGTTGCTATACCACATAGCCTTAGATATGTATTATATTATAAATGAAATAGCGAATCGAAAACACCATGATATTCTTCAGTGAGGTTTACGTGTGTTACTAATTTGGAAGTGAACCATCCCGGGTGTGAGGACCAGCCGTATTTATAATCCCGGTAAAAAGCTGGTAGGGACTTAGGGAGGGTCTTCACCATCACACCACAGCTCCTGACCAGCATCATAGAGGCAGCAGCAGATGTAGGGGGTCATACTACGCTTCTGCCACACCTGACCTTCAACAGGCGTAAATAACAGGTGACACACGGCAATAAGGGGTACCACCACATGCCCAGTACTTCATCCTCATGCACTGTCAACAGAAGCGGGTAGTGTGTGGTGCAGGAGGAGGCGACGCGTCCGCCGATGGATCGCACAAAGGTACATGAAGGACAAGACGCAGGAGGAGTCCCCATTCATGCCCGTTATCCCCTACCCTTAAGCCTTTAGGCATAAGCCAGGCGACGCGAGGTAGCGAACGACAAGTGAAAACATTGCCTCCCATATCCTGGACGACCAACACAGGCGGCAGGTAAAGGAAAAAGTGCTCACATATTTCACCCAAACCAACACAGATGAACTAAAAACACCCCCGCCCAAACTAACCCAACTCCTGAGAGATAAATGCATTTTAATTCCTCCGCCGGACAGCCGCTGTAGTTCTTGAGCCCGCCCGCCGCCAGATGTCTCTGATACCCCCCGTTCCTTTAAGAAAAAAAAAAAAAAGAGGTAACATCATCCTTTTAGGGAAAAGCAATGGCTAAACTCGCCCAGTTTTCTTCTTCTCTCCGAAATATCAATTTTTCAAGTACTCACTCGACGCCCTTTACTCCCGTAAGGCACTCGTACTATCAAATATCTCGGGGTCTCGTTTCTTTATCTCGTATTCAAAATCGTCCTCGTTCCATTAAGCCTTCGAGATTAATGACGGACCTCAACTTTTCCAATTTGGGGGGAGTAAAAAAAAAAAAAAAAGAAATAAGGTGAGTGAGGTATAACAGTCTACTTTTGTATTTCACTTGTGCAGCGGCCTGATATATTTCATGGTCTGGTGGCTCCTTCCGTTCTCCTCCGTCTAAACTTTGTGACAGGAAACGATACAACCAATAGCGTCTATCCGCCTGAAATGTCAATTGTTCAGTATCTGGGAGGCGAGTTTATCCCCGGTGTTGCTGCTGTCACGAGTCAGGCCCGGCCAGCACACGCATAACTCCTCTCTCTCTCTCTCTCTCTCTCTCTCTCTCTCTCTCTCTCTCTCTCTCTCTCTCTCTCTCTCTCCTCCCTCCTTCCCCCCACCATCCCTAACTACTGATCCCGCCTTCCCCATTACTGGTAAATACGTACAACTATCTATCTGTAAATCCATCTATCTATCTATCTATCTTTCTACACACACACACACACACACACACACACACACACAACACACACAGATGTTTAGAGTTACTGACCGTGAGTGATCACGGACCAGCCGATCTGAATGGGTTCGAATCCTGAGAGTGGCGATCGGCCCACAGCCAATCCCAGCGGTTCATCCTCCCCTCGGGCCAGTCTCTAAATGGGTACCTGGCTTAGGCTTGTGCGTGTGTGTGTGTGTGAAAATACACAGCTGAGAAATTACGTAATGGTGGTTCATTACAATAACTAGTTACTTAATCACAATAAGCTTTTAGACCAAGGTGGAGCTGGATACTCCTACGCTTTGGAAAGGCACAGACGTGAAATTTATTAACATAGTATAGAAAGTTTTACAGAGACATTTTGTGGTTTAAGCATTACACATTTAGGGGCGATTAGTTGAACATTACTTGATATAAAGTTACTTATTGGCTGAGCTGAGGTAGTAGCGTGTTCACATACATTTATGTATCTCATGTGTGAACATTACGTGATGTACACTTACAAACTTCTTGAACTGCAATCATAATGTGTTTAACATACATTAGGTATTCAACGACGAACATTAAGTGATGTATATTTTCACGTTGGTCGCGCTGCAGTAACACAGTAGTTGACGTACACACAACTAGGGGAAAAGTAAGCCATTTGCTTGCTTTGTTGTGGAGCGGCCTGCATAACTCTCCCCATAACACACACACACACACACACACACACACACACACACACGGGCCCCTGTGGAGTTATGGCTAGCGTTATCAGTATCAGTCAGTGCGGCCTCGCTCGGGGTCTAGAAGGCATGGGTTCGAATCCATAGCGTCCTACACACACACTTTAAAGACCTTCCACTCCTTTGACACAAAATGAGTTGGCTTCATTGTAATATGTAATAATTCCATGTTTCAAAGATTCATAAGGCCAATGTTACATGTTGCATTCTATGAGGAATCTGTTTTACTAGGGCGACAGCCCACTGACAGCACTAAACTTAAACTTTACTTAAGATAATAAAGGACTACGCTGAACGATTTCCCTTATTTTCATTTTCTTTTATTCATTTTTATTCCCTATTTTTCCCCCCCCTGACCGCCCCCCCCCCCTCCCCCCCGGGAAACAATACACTCACCAGCCCTAACAGTCGCTTCTGTTCTTAATAAGGGAAGACTTCTCTTAAACATCTTATTCATGAATTAGGGAATGACAAATGCATATTTCTTTTTTTTTTTACTCAATACTGGTCACCGTTGACTGCACATTCCAACCCTCTGTAACAAGAACTACTCCATACGTCTCTTCTTCACTCGACCATCCAGGGCATGTGGTCAACCACCAATCTATCCAGCGATGCATCACGCACTCTGCTAACCCTAAACCCTGTACATTATCATTATACTTTTGCACTGTTTCATCCACTGGCCCTACACGCTACCTCCATCCATCATCAGTCAACATCCCATTATCCATCACCATCGCCCTCCTGCATAAATCTATCTAATGCCATCATCCAACCACCCATCACTTCACCTCCTATCCATTGACCTACTATCTTCCCATCTAGTCACCCACCTTGCAACCATCACTCCACACCCCAACCATTCCTCCGTCTTCCCCACCCTAACCATCCCACTAGACCCTTAATATACCTAACTATCCAATCCCCTATCTTCCATTGACCCTCCACCCATCCATACCCCTCCCCGGCAACCCGTGAACCAACCAGTCTATCCTCCAGCAACCCACCCATCCATCACCCTCTATTCAGGCCAGACTGGTCAGGGGGGCCAGATCAGACCAGGCCAGGCCAGGCCCACCAACTAACCACTGAGAGCTCCCGACGTTATCAAAGAAGGGGGTCGGCTTTAGCCTTTCCATGCTGAAGGTTCCTCGAGGAAAAGTTTTCCATTTGGATAAATTACCGTCGGCACAAAACAAGCGGCGCATCGCTGTATCGCTCAGAGGATAGCCGGGCCGGCTGGTCCTTAGACACCAATGTCTGAGGCCACCACCAGGGCCCTTCCCTGCTGCCGTCTCGAACTCGTTCGTCAACCTCAAATATTCAGAGCAATGTACATGATGTCGTTTTTACGTACATTCTGCTTTTGTAAGTACGTAAACTCCTTCGATTCCCGTGATGTAAACAGCGTCATCTTTTAAGGATAACCATCTTCTGCTATAATCTACTGTCATTCCCAGTACACCAAGTACGTGTACTGTAATTCGATGACTTTTACACGACAAATTGGTTCTCTTTTGATTTCTTGCATCTGGTCACCTCAAAATCTTAATCGTTCTTCTATCCCACACATCTCCCAGTGTCTTCCTGCCCCAAGATCTTCTACGTTGGCTGATCAATTTCTTGTAACCAACTCGCCCAATTCAACTGAGTATTCCCGGTAATCCTCCCTACAACCTCTGTATCTAACAACTTTAAAGGCTTTTACTTTTTTAAATAACCACTGTTCTACCACTTACTAAACCTTCCACTTGACGAAAGCCCGCCCATCACGTACATCTTATGCTGTATGTCCAGTGTTCTACCACAAACACCTCAACTGACACAGGTCAGCTATTTAACCACCAGATGTCACGTAATACCAAGCGTTATCATACAACGTCAAGTATTCTACTACTCTACCTACAGTAGTCCATGCCTCACCACAACCCAACCACTGTATGTCCCTCGTCCTAACAACACTGTCACGTCAGCTATTCAAAATGCTCATGAACGGATTCAGTTCTCTACCCATCAGACACCCTCACACCACGAAATATCAAAGATCTTACAAAAAAGTCAACAGCTTTATCTTAAATACCTACTGTCACACATATAAAGTCCAGTATCTTCAGTGATAACCCATCCTAACAGTCAACATCCATAATTTTGCTTAATATCATATCACATTACGTCCCGCATCTCACAAACTATATATCAACATCTTGTCATTTACTCCCCACTATCTTCACTCTCCATGACCATTATCGTATAACTTGATGTCCACTGGATGATCTGATGAGCAAAATCTTACAATGTGATGTCCTTTGACTTAGTACCAGGTGTCTTACGTCTTACCGTCCCCTGTCATACTCCTTTACGTCCACCGTCTCAGCAATGAAAAGTCTAATCTTCTACTGCTTAATGTCTCCGACCGCCGCCTTCCCACTTGGTGTACAGCACCTTACCATCTGTACCGTTAAACCAAACCCAAAAAAACGAAGATACAAAACAACCACAACGAAAACTAACTCTTAAACGAGGGGGTTAAAAAAAAAACTACATATAACAAAGGTGTTAACCCCGACCACCACCTGCGAGACATCATAACCACAGTCACAGTCGCATCACAATATCGTAATAGCATCGATCCCTACAAAGGTACAGAACCACCACGACAAACCAGCGAGTCATGACACACAGTTATAGTAGTAATAAACCAAGTACGGTTATCAACAAGCACCATTACAGGTGTCATCATTTTACACGAATCCTCTCTGACAACCTCTCCTCACTCATTCTCTCCACATGGCCAAACCTCCTCAGCTCTTTAGACCACACTCTTCCTACTACCACACCTCCCTCTTACCCTATCATTGCTTACTCGATCGAACCTCCTCACACCACATAGTGTCCTCAAACATTTCACTTACAACACATCAACCCATGATTCGCATCCATGCAACATCGTTGGATATACTATACATTAAAATATACCCACTTACTTCCTCTCTATAGCAATCTTCTTTTTTCAAACATTTCTCAGTGCTCCCAGAACCACGCCCATGACAATTTCGCTTCCATGGTTCCATTCTCTGCCACTCCCAGGTATTTAAAAGACACCACCTTAAATTTTTCTTCACAACCCAAACTAACCTGTACCCCTACCCTACTAAACCTAATAACATTGCTTATATTCACACTTATTCTCAACTATATATTACTATGTGTGTGTGTGTGTGTGTGTGTGTGTGTGTGTGTGTGTGTGTGTGTGTGTGTGTGTGTGTAACATGAAACATCAGCCAATATTCCAGTACCCATAACAACATGGTATCACTCAAGTGGCAATAACGAACAAGGAAAAGATGACTCGAACACACGACTACAAACACTGTAACTAAGTGGCCTCCCTTGAGGCAGGACAACAGATAACAAACCAAAACACAAAGACTGATACCTTCACCACGCATGAACAACAACAACAATGACAAAAACAACAAGAAGCAAGACACCAACAATGGCTATAACAAAAACAGAGCCGTAAAAAAAAAAAAAAGAGCTTGGGCAACTTTTTAAAATCTGTAAAGCCGGCTCTGTGGTCCCCCGTTATTAAAACCAGAGCGTCACCTAAGGGGCCGGAATTTCCCCCAAGTTTTGGAGCGACGCGTCGCCCAGACTGTCACACCTAAACGACTTTTGCTTCTATGGTCGCCCGAGGAACGACCGTCCGTCTCACTGTCTACCAAACCCGATTGATGGACGGAGGTATGATGGTTGAGCACGACAGTATCATCCCTTAGTGCATGACGGCATGATGCTTCAGGACGGAGGTATGATGCATGAGCACGACAGTACCATCCCTTAGTGCATGACGGCATGATGCTTCAGGACGAAGGTATGATGGTTGAGCACGACAGTACCATCCCTTAGTGCATGACGACATGATGCTTCAGGACGGAGGTATGATGGTTGAGCACGACAGTACCATCCCTTAGTGCATGACGACATGATGCTTCAGGACGGAGGTATGATGGTTGAGCACGACAGTACCATCCCTTAGTGCATGACGGCATGATGCTTCAGGACGAAGGTATGATGGTTGAGCACGACAGTACCATCCCTTAGTGCATGACGACATGATGCTTCAGGACGAAGGTATGATGGTTGAGCACGACAGTACCATCCCTTAGTGCATGACGACATGATGCTTCAGGACGGAGGTATGATGGTTGAGCACGACAGTACCATCCCTTAGTGCATGACGACATGATGCTTCAGGACGGAGGTATGATGGTTGAGCACGACAGTACCATCCCTTAGTGCATGACGGCATGATGCTTCAGGACGAAGGTATGATGGTTGAGCACGACAGTACCATCCCTTAGTGCATGACGACATGATGCTTCAGGACGAAGGTATGATGGTTGAGCACGACAGTACCATCCCTTAGTGCATGACGACATGATGCTTCAGGACGGAGGTATGATGGTTGAGCACGACAGTACCATCCCTTAGTGCATGACGACATGATGCTTCAGGACGAAGGTATGATGGTTGAGCACGACAGTACCATCCCTTAGTGCATGACGACATGATGCTTCAGGACGGAGGTATGATGGTTGAGCACGACAGTACCATCCCTTAGTGCATGACGGCATGATGCTTCAGGACGGAGGTATGATGGTTGAGCACGACAGTACCATCCCTTAGTGCATGACGGTGCGATCCTTCAGGACGGCGGTATAATATTCAAACATTATCGTACGATTCCTGCGTGACGGTATAATGTTAAGCACTATGGTATACGATTCCTCAGCAAGAAAGATATGATGTTTGAGCACGACGGTATGATTCTCGAGAGCGACGGTACGATCCTTCTGAGTACGACGGTACGATCCCTTTGAGTACGACTGTGCGATCCTTGAGCACGACGGTATAATGCTTGAGTATGACGGTACGAACCTTTAGGACAACGGTATAATGCTTGAGTACGACGGTACGATCCTTCAACACGACGGTATAATGCTTGAGTACGACGGTACGATCCTTTTGAGTACGACGGTATGATCCTTTTGAGTACGACGGTATGATCCTTGAGCACGACGGCTATAATGCTTGAGTACGACGGTGCGATCCTTCAGGACAACCGTATAATGCTTGAGCAAGACGGTACGATCCTTCAACACGATAGGACCCTTGAGTCTGATAGCCTGGTCTCTGAACTGATCGTTAAGGCTCAGGTCAAGAGACCAGGTAATTATGCTCAAGGATTGTACCTTCGTGCTGAAGGATCGTACCGCCGTGCTCGAAGGTTGTACCGTCGTGCTCAAGGATCGTGCCGTCGTGTTCGAGGGTCGTACCGTCGTGCTCAAGGATCGTACCGTCGTGCTCAAGGATCGTACCATCATGCTGAAGAACCGAACCGTCGTGCTCGAGAGTCGTACCGTCGTGCTCGAGGGTCGTACCGTCGTAACGAAGAAGTTCAGCTTTGACAGCGCACACTTGAAACTCACAATGTCCTAAAACAGCACAGTAAACTGCCCCTGGCCAGCCAGGCGCTGCCGCTAACGACTACACAAACTGCCCCTCCGGTACCTTGTAGAAATTCTCCCACAAATGGCCATCGTTACGTTTTCTAAAATAACTCAAGAAAACGATATATTGAACGATTCTTAACGATCCACAATGATGAAATGAAAAAAAAAGGGGAACAAAAAAAAAAATAATCAGAGAGAGTGAAGCCAAGGTAGTATCTACAGCCAATCACATCCCATTACCTGTCGCGAGACGAAGCAATTAGCCAATCAGCGCTCATTAATGGCTGTCGTTCCCCCGTATCCTGCGCTTCCTTTGTTGTTTGGGGAAACTCTCGTCTGGCGGGAAATTCCACAAGTGAACGCAGGAGGGAGGGGGAAAAAAGAGAAGGAAAAAAAAAAAAAAGAAGTTTAAGACGTTTTGTGACCCGTTTTGTTGTTGTCGTGTGTGCCATTGTAGAAGTAATTGGGGCGAAATAGCCTTGAGAAGTTTTTATTTGGCAATGAAATTAGATGGTATGGCTTAGTTCGAACCACACTCTCCCTCCCCCAGCCTCAATACCAGAGTTTATATTCTGGATGTGGAGCAACAGATCGTCCAAAGTGGGTGGGGGGGGGACACCAACCCCCTCCCCTCCTCAGGAAGGTGGCGGCACAGAGAGAGAGAGAGAGAGAGAGAGAGAGAGAGAGAGAGAGAGAGAGAGAGAGAGAGAGAGAGAGAGAGAGAGAGAGAGAGAGAGAGAGAGATGCCTCTGAGAAATGGGTAAGAGTTTGCAAGAAATGGACGAAGAATGGGGGAAGAGTAGCTAAGGAATGGGGGGGAGGGGGTTGCTGAGGTGTGAGTAAGGGACGAGTGGCTAAGGAGGGGGACGGGTACCTTAGGTGTTAGGGACGGGTGCCTGAGGTGTGAGGGACGGGTGCCTGAGGTGTGAGGGACGGGTGCCTGAGTTGTGAGGGACGGGTGCCTGAGGTGTTAGGGACGGGTGCCTGAGATGTTAGGGACGGGTGCCTGAGGTGTGAGGGACTGATGCCTGAGGTGTGAGGGACGAGCAAGGTGAAGAGGGGAGGGGTGGAGTGGTGGCTGGGAGTGAGGGACGGCTGGGAAATGAGACCTTCGTTGAGGGAAGGTTGGATGAGAGAAGAGAGAGGAAAGCTCAGCAACGAGGGAAGGAGCAGTGGGGAAGAGGATGGATAAGTAACGGATGGAAGGGAAAGCAGTGGACCTGGGTGATGGAATACTGAGAAAATGATATCTGCCTCAACCCATGAAGCTGTCGCAGCTGGTTCTAAGAAACAACAACATCTGCTTCATCTGAAGAAGCTGCTGCAGCTGGATGTAAACATTGAATGGTTACACTACCAAAGGCCACAGCAACTAGCTGTAAAAAATGTAAGGTGACTAATACAATAAAAAGATACTGAACGTTCATGTAAGAAAAAAAAAAAAACAAATGCCTTTCCCAATAATTAACCTGATCAATTAACTCACTGACCCCGACGGTACGACCCTTGGGTACGACCGCGTGACAACCGAAGGGGCTCTCAAGAGGCCAGGGTCAAAGGTCGACAAATCCAAGCGTCGTGTTCTCCTGCAAGACCTCACTAAAATACGAGCACAGATACGGCCAGTTATGGCTGGGGCATCTCCCCTCGGCTGCCCAAACGGACGGAGGGACGTGGATACCCGGGTTATTATATATGTATAAGGATTACGACGGACTCCATTACTCTCCCTGAGGACCAGTCATCAGAGAGAGATTGGATAATTAGAGGAACTATTTCCATTCGTGACCTGGTTGTCGAGTAATCGTTCCTGGAGACTCCCTCACTTATTCGTAATCACCGACACTTAATATAAAGTTCCAGTGATCTATAACGAGTCAGCACGGCCCTCTGATCGCCAGCAGTGTAACAGGCAGTACTGTACTCGGGGACAAAGACATGATAAAATCCATGCATCTCTTCATAACTAACCCAGGACCAATTACCATGAAACAGTCGTGGCATTACACAGGACCTTTCAACAGGCTCCTGCAACCCATGGCTGCGCTACCTCCAGTGGCAGGGAAATATAGATTCCGCAGTATGAAATTCTTTGACGAGATTGTCCTCCCAGTGATACAGCCCCGCCAAATGTTAAGTTTTCCCTGGCAGTGTAACCTCGTGTAGGCGGAGTCCGGTAACACCCACTTGCTTTATTATTCCAGACAAACGCAATGTTATATACAACAGCAAGGTGTAACATGCAACACGATACCATATGTATGATAGTATTCGAAGGGAAACCTCACATACACTGCCAGGTATACCATATCATAACACAGCCAACTATACCAGCTTCCTTGACGTAGCGGTTAGCGTTGCTGACCATAAATCACGAACAGGCCTTCCAGAGTTCGAATCCTAAATTTACAACCTTACATGTACAGCAAAATAACGCAAAACGTACATCGCCATACATACAACGGTATAATGTACAACATACACCAGCAACGTAACGTACAATATGCAAGGTCACATACTGCAGCATAACGTACATGTATCGTATACAGCAGCATAACGCACAGCATACGTCACATATACGACAGCATAACATAC
>NC_092225.1:84745112-84757612 GCF_036320965.1 Panulirus ornatus | reverse complement strand
CGTTGTAATCTAACCACCTTGAACACAACGGCACGACCCCCCCCCCCACACGCAAACACACACACACACACACATACAAAAATGTATTGCACGATGGTCCGGCCTGTGGACACAGACTGTGGTTAATCCTTTCCGTGTGATGGTGTGACCCCTAACCCAAGGTCTATAAGGATCCTCCTTGTTATGAACTGCATCGTCAGGACGTGACATCCCCAGAAATCCTGAACACACACACACACACACACACACACACACACACACACACACACACACACACACACACACACACACACCGCGGCTGGTTCTAAGGCAAGATCCTCACGAATCATATTCCAACGGGACAATATTCTTTTGGGAGGAATATTATTTTTCAATGCCTTGGGCTGTCGTCACGAACAAAAGCCCTCCTGGAGGCCTGGCCTGTGTGTGTGTGTGTGTGTGTGTGTGTGTGTGTGTGTGTGTGTGTGTGTGTGTGTCTGTGTCTGTGTGTACATATATAAGTATATACGACATGGGAAATACATACATGGTTAGAGACCAACACACGCACAAACTGTTCATATCATACATTAGAGTAAAGCTTGAACAACCTTCTCAAGCTTGATCATCATACACAAAGCAGTACAAAAAGCTAAAGTCCACACAAAAGCAAAAAAGATGGCACCAGAGCTAGGACAGCGGAGTGAAAGAGGTCAAAGGTAAGAAATTCCTCCATCCTGGAAAAGAGAGAAGTAAGGGATGACCTTTAAGCCTTTAAATCTGTTTGATACAAACAGAGGACAGCTCTTCGAAATATGCAAAGACAAAACAACCAGAAGCCATAGCGTGAATCAAGCAGGAAACTTTCAAATAAAAAAAAATTACAAAAGAGATAAACAAAGCATTTGACACTGTCCCACTACACATACTCCCATTAAAATACTTGACATCCTCCTCCACAACAAAGACAAAAAAGCAGTTGGCCAATTTCATAGCTTCTTCATCCTCACAACACTAAATCTCTACAGAGGAGTTCCCAAGGAACAGTTCTTTCTCCATCTCTCTTCAATCTCTTCTCTTCCTACATGACTTCCTATTACCACAGATGAACCACAACATGATGGTCATTCCGTATGCAGACGACCTCACAACCACATCACAACACCCTGACACCACACGACCAACATCAAGCATGCAGCACGACATTGCACAACTGGAACGATGGCTCACCTAGAACGTAATGTCTGCATCCCACAGAGCGTTCACCGACGTGAATAGATCAACTGGTACCGCACTCATTATCCGCAATTATTATTATAATCAGGATCATTATCATTATAATTATCATACTTATCATTACTATTAGTGGTATCATCACCATCATTAACAATTATAGAACATATACAATAACAAACGTGCATTCAGTCCATAGTCTTAATTTCCCCTATTCTTCTGTATGTTGCAATTTCTGCTCTTTTTTTCTATTCTTACCAATATTCAAAACCACGAACCACGGTAAAGACAAACCGCAGACATCTGTTATTCACCACAAATACATGTCTCATTCATCACACAAACATTAGTCAGTCATCACTCATACATGTCAGTCATCAGTCATCCATACATCTGTCATTCATCAGTCACCCATAAATCAGTCATTCATCAGTCACTCATACATCTGTCATTCATCAGTCACCCATACATCAGTCATTCATAAGTCACTCATACATCAGTCACTCATACATCTGTCATTCATCAGTCACCCATACATCTGTCACTCATCTGTCACTCATACATCAGTCATTCATCAGTCACCCATAAATCAGTCATTCATCAGTCACTCATACATCTGTCATTCATCAGTCACCCATAAATCAGTCATTCATCAGTCACTCATACATCTGTCATTCATCAGTCACCCATACATCTGTCACTCATCAGTCACTCATACATCAGTCATTCATCAGTCACCCATACATTCGTTATTCATAAGTCACTCATACATCTGTCGTTCATCAGGCACAGATGGAACTCCGGAATAATCGTGTGTCCTCAACATACACCATAATAGAGAGAATGATGATGATTCTCTCCCGACAACTAAGGGAGCACAAAAAAAATAGCGCGCGCGCGCGCGCGAGAGAGAGAGAGAGAGCACATCACAGCACATATCCGTCCAGTCAGCTAACGATGACGAATCACTTTCACAGTACTGGAAGAAAAGGGGGAGGGGGAGAGGGATAATCTGGAACGCTAAGTATAGCAGCCGGGAAAAAAACACAGCAGCTGCCATACAATTTCAGCGCTGCTCGTCTTGGTTCTGCCTGGCGTAGTTACCCTTAACTGAGCGCTCTTATTTAAAGCAACCATTGTACGTCATCTCTTACACCGCTCTGCAAAGTATTGTATGGAACTGTGCATATTCCTTAGATGAAAAAGTATTATTGGATTATCTTGGTGAATACGTTTAATGTAGGAATATATATATATATATATTTCATGCGTGGCAGGGTGGCAATGAGAATGGATGAAGGCAGCAAGTATGAATATGTACATGTGTATATATGTATGTCTGTGTATGTATATGTATGTATACGTTGAAATGTATAGGTATGTATATATGCGTGTGTGGACGTGTATGTATATACATGTGTATGTGGGTGGGTTGGGCCACTTTTTCGTCTGTTTCCTTGAGCTACCTCTATAACGCAGGAGACAGCGACACAGTATAATACATATATATAAATAACTATATATAAGACATGTATCATGACAAACGAGATTATCTTCTCTCCACCTAGCTATGGCACTCGAGATCATGTTCTCTAACGTTTCAAGTTGGTGCGGAGTGTTCTCAAATCTTCCAGGCTGGTGAGAACAGTTCTCCAGTCCTTGAAGTTGGTGCGAATTGTTCTCTGGTTTTCGGAGTTGGTGAGGAATATTTTCCAATCCTTCGGAGTGGTGCTGAATCTTCTTTACCATGATGAGTTGGCGAGAACATTTCTTTACCGTGATAAGTTGGCGAGAACATTTCTTTACCGTGATAAGTTGGCGAGAACATTTCTTTACCGTGATAAGTTGGCGAGAACATTTCTTTACCATGATGAGTTGGCGAAAACATTTCTTTACCGTGATAAGTTGGCGAGAACATTTCTAAATCGAGATAAGTTGGCGAGGACAGTTCTTTAGTGTGGCAAGATAGCCGAGTATAAATATCAAGATCAATGATAAAAATAGCTTATGATATCACAATGCAACCACCAATAACGCAGGACCAGACTAGGTTACACCTTCAAGTCCTCACAACGTACCGTATGAAATACACTCTACAACCCACCCTACAATCAACCGTTCTGCTTTGTCTGAACCTCTCTCGTCACGTCCTTGCGATCCGCCCCACCCGAAACCCCCAGCTGCCTACCACGCCCCTGGCAGCAGTGAGTGGGCCCGCCCGCCCGCCCGCCAGCCGTCGTACCCATAACCAAACACGAGGGGAGGACCAAACCCCACCCCCCAGGCAAGGGCAGGAGGCAGAGAGATGAAGACTAACAAGTCTGGTGTTAAGAGAAAAGCCTCGCTGTACATTCCGGGGCACAGCTTATGTCCTGGTGAGGCAGGGGCCGGGGCTGGTGGGAGGAAGAGGAACACAGGCAGGGGACGGGACAGTTTGCTGAGGATTACGTCCCGTGGAGTGGGAGAGACCACCCCGGGATTATGGCCTCTCCTGACCTGCCCCAACCACTCTACTCACTCACTCTAGCCCATGAGAATATCACCCTCACCATCGTCTCAATCATGTTGGCACGCCATACCAGCGGGCGAAGAATATCTCATGGCGCTAATACCCAACACATCAGACACAGACAGGCTAACTAACAGAGACAGGGGAATTACGGCGAAATTTTTTCAAAATGGCAGAGTTACACAGACCACACAGAATCAAGGTTCAAGCGAGGTCGTGTGAGAGAGAGAGAGAGAGAGAGAGAGAGAGAGAGAGAGAGAGAGAGAGAGAGAGAGAGAGAGAGAGAGAGAGAGAGAGAGATGGAGGAGGGGTCAAGGTGATATATATTAGGAAACGTCATACGTTACAGCGAGGCACACACTACATAAGAATCAGTTGTGAGACCGAGGTTCGCCACAACAAAAATCAACTCTGCCACCTTAAGACACACAAGTGCTAACCTATTTGTAACACTGCGAGTGTTTCTTTCTCCTGCAACACGAATCACTAAACCTTAACTACTTTATCACGTCGGTACGATCCTTGAACACGGCGGGTGGTACGACTCAAGCACCATGGCGATACGTCCCTTGGTTACGACGGCAAAGCCTTTAACCTAACCCTTACGACTGACGTCAGAGGTCATACCATGTTATACTCATGGGTCGTAGCGTCCAGCCCAGTGGGTAAAGATGGAGCCGCCTGACCCAGTTCTTCCTAGTGTCGCCAGGGTATGAAACTCAGCCTGGATCTGTAGGTTTAGATAATACTGATGATAAATATCGTCCTAATTTAGACCACCTCTGTATGGGCGTTAACGGTGATGGCCGTGATGCATTCACAGGCCGCCCGGGGTCGAGCGAACAGGTTCGAATCCTGGATGTGGCAGTCGGTCCACAGTTGACCCAGGTGTTACCCTCCCTTGAAGTTGACCGATACAATGGATATCTGTGGGGCCTGGATGTGGAAAGGGAGCTGTGGTTTCGGTGCATTATTACATGACAGCTAGAGACTGAGTGTGAACGAATGGGGCCTATGTTGTCTTTTCCTAGCGCTACCTCGCACACATGAGGGGGAAGGGGGTTGTTATTCCATGTGTGGCGAGGTGGCGATGGGAATAAATAAAGGCAGACAGTATGAATTATGTACATGTGTATATATGTATATGTCTGTGTGTATATATATATGTATATATATATATATATATATATATATATATATATATATATATATATATATATATATATATATATATATACATATATATATATATATATATATATATATATATATATATATATATATATATATATATATATATATATATATATATATATATATATATGTACATTGAGATGTATAGGTATGTATATTTGCGTGTGTGGACGTGTATGTATATACATGTGTATGTGGGTGGGTTGGGCCATTCTTTCGTCTGTTTCCTTGCGTTACCTCGCTAACGCGGGAGACAGCAACAAAGCAAAATGAAAAAAATAATATATATTGCAAGAGGTCACAGTGGTGCACGTGATCTAATGCATAGAACAACGAAGAAAATGAAACACGATAAGTTCCCAAGTGCACTTTAGTGTAATGATCACATCTTCAGGGGACACACATAAATGAGATAAAAGACGTAGAACAGTCCGCTGATATACTAGGAAGAGACGTAGCTTGGACGCCATTAGCTAGTCTCTTCCTTCCACACACACACACACACACACATAAATATATATATATATATATATATATATATATATATATATATATATATATATATATATATATATATATATATATATATATATATATAAAGCATTAATAACATAACCTGGATTACGGCATTGAGTTGCATCTGCTGTCTCATCTAATATATAAAAAAAAAAAAAAGCCATTAGACTGTCTGAACTGCAACAAACACTTCCTATAGGAGGAAATATGACAGACTTAATGCAAAATGAAAAGGTTAACGGCTCCTATGTGAGACGACACTTAATGTAGGAAAAGAGGGCCAAGCTTTGCTAGAAGACCTGCCTTAACACCCAGGCCAACTGTCGTCAGATCCAGCTCTTCTGATGCGAGCCAATGATCATTATATCTTCTACAGCAGAGCCGAACCACTGAAATTTAAAACCTGAACACAAACATCTGTCTATGTCTGAGGTCAGCGTATTCACAATCCTGTACAATCAGCAGATGTAGAGGATAATGCTGCCTATCCATTTCGTATACAAAATTCCACTCAAAATCATGATTTCTCAAGTTGTCCGATGCGATCATATTGTCCACTGTGAATAAAACGACAAAAAACATTTGTCTCTCCTCATGGCCTAAGATGACGATGACAACACATCGCATGAGATCGACGTATTGATTAATTACGTCCCATCTGACGGCAACCTCCCACACAAGGCATCAGCGGGTTCGCTTTCACGCACAGTAATACACCTCCTTCTTCCCCCTATTACACATGACGCATCAACCCACGTGATCACAGAGGTGTCGAGGGACGTAGTGGCTCTGAAGGACACTGTAAACACGTAGCCGCACGTATCACGGTCGCACGGTGAAGCAACATTACCCAAACCCGGTCAGTGTTCGCTCTCCCATCATTAAACAAAGAGAAATCAAATGCATATATTCATGTGGCCAATTAACAGTTCATACTTTATAGGATACAACCAGTTCCATTTTCAAAACAATTTTCTGGTCTAATCAACAGTGCAGGTAATTGCCACATCACATAAAATAAGCAAACAAACCACTAACTAGCTAAATGCGGCTATTAGTCTGAAATGCAGTCAGTCATCCGCTAGGCTGTGCAAACCAGAGGACCAGCCGTGTCCAGAAGGTGGACGCAGCTCTGAGGCAACGTTAGGAGGCCATAAACCACACACGGGAAAGAACACAGCCGAAGACGAGAGAGTGAGAGAGAGGAAGATGTCCACAACAGGAAGAGACGAAGACAGAGATGACAGTGTGAAGACAGAAGCAAAAGAGTTAGCACAGCTGGGGATGGATGGACTGAAACAAGAAGAATGACCAACCACAGGAGCGGACAAAAGTAAAGATAAAAGACAACGACAGAGTCACATTTAAAGGTTACGGAGCCAGAAAGAAAGCTAAGAATCAAGATACAACACCATGAGCCGTAAACAGAACTACGAAGTACGATGAAAACAAAGAGAGCGAGGAGCAGATCGCAAGCCGGAGAGGTAAGAAGAGCAAAACATACACGGGAAAAAAGTGCAAGAGAAGACGAGACGAGCGAAGGTTCGCGACAAGAAGCAAACACAGTGCTGGCGGGAAGAGCCGATGGTAAGCGCACAGGAAGGTAGGTAGGTTCCCCACATCTGTGGTCTCCCTGGCGGAGTTCAGCAAGATAATTCCCCCGAACACCACCTCCCAGGGGGTACGCAAAGGGGGGTTGTGTGTGGGGGATAAGTCGCCATTCCGATGAAATAGTAATTACCCGTCTACTTCGCCGGGCCCTATCTAGTTACGCTTCCGACCCGTGACGTACGCTGCCGACATCTGTCGCTCAGCGACCGTGAGGCGTGTATTGCCACCTGCGACACTGACGCCATCTGTCGTTCGCCGAGACGTACACACTTCAACCTGGGAAGTGCTATGCCCGGATCCGTCGTTCAGTGACCAGCGAGAACAGATCTCTCTACCTGAACGTGTTGTAATGACGTCCGTCGCTCAATGGGCGTGAGGCATCCAACATCATCCGTGGTCAGGTGTTCGCGGACTCCGCCTGCAGTAACACCGTGACGGGGCTGTATCATCAGCGGACGGACACAGAGCAGCGTGGTTCGCGGACCCTCTCGTCTGACAGGAGCCTACCCTACCGTGCTCCTGCTTGGGGCGCGATCTCGAACCTGCAGCAGCGCCGTAAGAGCGGTCTTCCGGTTCCATAATACTATCCGTGCTTCAGGAAGGACACGAGAGTAAAACATTATTCAGTCATCACTATATAGAGCATGGTTTACCATCTATTGCCAACGCTGTACAATGTGAGGCTACCAATATTATCACTAATGCTGTACAATCTTGAGTATACCATTTCGTTACTGCTGACAGGTGTAGTACAACCTGAGGCTACCAATTCGCTATTGCTAACAGCATACAATGCGAGTCTACTAGTTCGCTGAACTCTGTGTTTCACCTACATTGCTATCTTCTACTATTGTCAAAAGGATATTTTTTTTTCCAGAAAATTTTCCGTCAGTTCAAAATCAGAAAACGTGCCACCATCCTTCTCTAACTTGTCGCCAAACATAAAGTCCACATCATACACATCACATAAAAGTCGACTTGGTACAATAGATCACAATATACAGAGAATCTGGCTGGAGAAACCATTCGAAACTTATTGCATAAATATACACTCGTTCATCCCCTTCTTCGTCCAACGGAACGACACTTGACAACCCTATACAGGGACACGGCCAGTGGCGGGAGATACCACGCTTCACAATACCAATAATAATAATAATAATAATACAAATAATAATAATAATAATAACAATAATAATAATAATAATAATAATAATAATAAAAATAATAATAATAACAATAATAATAAAGGCTTTGTTAAATCAACCTGATCCAAAGACAGAAAATATAAAGTAAAATTCATACGTCATACTGATGATATAGACAAAAGAGCAGAAAGGGATATTTACCATACAGTCTCTATACATATAAAAGGATGGAGGTGGACCCAATCTTGAAGCAAGACGTTACGACCCTTGAGCACAACCCATAACGTTTACTGTCAAAAGCCAAGCCATCACACCCAGTGGGGTTGTAACGTCTGATCTAGACGTTGATACAATCATCCGTCCGCTGATGATGACTGGGTTCACAACAGTGAGAATGGCAGTGATACTGTAGCACGAGCTCCCGTGACCCCCAACGTGAGTGTCGTCCAACATCAGTCGTGTCAAATAACTCCATCTCTACGCACTACCGCAACTGTTTACAGTCGCCAAAAAATATATATATATACATTCATTCTCTTAACAGTCCTAAGTTACAATGACTCGATCATCAACAATTTACAAGTACAGAGGAATTCTCAAGAGAAACTGACCAGTGGGTCCTCAACTGCGTAATTTTCATATGTCTAAATTTTAGCACCTGTAGCCCTCACAGGTTATACAGTGCCTGCGACTATTTCTAGCCTGGGTTAATGATTCGCGGTTACCATTCGCCAAACTCGTAAATGATACTGTTTACCTACAGCTAGTCCGGAATATCACTATTGGAACCTGCATGAATAACTCACGGCCATGGAGTGCGAACAATTCCAGGCTTCTACAAGAGATATGATGTCGCACATCATCAGTGACCAAGTGAAACATGAACGTGAGAATGATTACCAACACAACAATGACTACACTCAGGATTGCACCATCCACGAAACTCTCCACACCAGCTGCTGCTGTGGCTTGTACAGTTCCCAACATAAGCTGTCTTGACATTAAAACCACAACTGGAAAATAAAGTCTCTGATCATCACATTCTGGGTTTATTAAACCTAGGATCACGGGTATAAAACGACGGGTGTCCCTAGTTATAAAAACACAACATCCTACTAGTTTTAAGAATTTCTATCTAAACACTTTGAGTTGGACGACACGGCACATGGTTACGATGGCCAGGCTCTTCACCTGATCCTTCCTTAGGTCAAGCCGTCCATCATGCCTACGGGTAGTACCGTCGTGCCCATGGGGTATATAACAGGAGCATTGTTACCCTTACATCAGGCAGCTGGAGGAGACGGACAATACTGAGGGATTCTGACCAACCATCCACCAGGGCTCTTTGCAAGTCCCATATCTCAAAGTTCACAGGATATCTTTTCTTTTTTTTTTTTTTCGTCCTGCTTGAGTTGGAGACACGAGAGGGCAGGGATAGGCTACCCATGACAACCTTCAATCCCGGACGAGTGCAGATTATCCTACACAATCCCTTTATGACGAATGACAACACTGCTGTAAGGGAGGGAGGGATGGAGGAGGGAAGAGAAGAGTTCGGCGGGTGGCGGGTCCTGGCCACTAAGCTGGCAGTCATCCCTCCAGTGTATGTCGGGACACGACCCCCTGACCCGCCGCAGGAGAACAAGAGGGGCTATCCACCACCCGCACATACAGAAGCGAGACGGCGCTACACAACACTTTTACACTACCCCTCCCACTCCTCCTCTTCCCTCCCTCACCATAGGTTCTGATTTACTTGTCATGTCGGAACTGCAGCGGAGGGAGTCTGAAAATGTATGTGGCTGTTTGGCGGTATTTTATATATAAAGTTACAGAGCGAAGCTCCGCAGGGCAGAGACATGGGAGGGTGGAGGAGTGCTGACAAAAATCACACAAGTCCTGCGTCCAAACACTGGCCAACTGCATATTCCGTCAGAAACAACTGGACGGACGGGGGGAAGCGCCATCTGCCACTGCTACCTAGACTAATTCACTTCAAATGTTGCAGAACAACACATATCAAATCAAACGTCTACTAAAACGGCAGAAAATTTCCTAACATTGTATGACCTGTATATAAGGTTACATAACACAACCTGCAGTACTCCGACTAACGTAGTGGTTTAGCGCTGATGACCATGACGCATTCATTGGCCGCCCTGGGTAGAGTGCACGGATCGATTCCTGGGTGCTCGGCATTCGCTCCACAGTCAACCCAGCTGTTCATCCTCCACTAAGGGTTGGTCGATAAAATGGATAAAATGGATACCTGGCTTAGGCGACGGGAATGGATGAAGGCAGCAAGTATGAATATGTACATGTGCATATATGTATATGTCAGTGTATGTAAAGGTATGTATATGTTGAAATGCATAGGTATGTATATGTGCGTGTGAGGGCGTGTAAGTATATACATGTGTATGTGGGTGGGTTGGGCCATTCTTTCGTCTGTTTCCTTGCGCTACCTCGCGAACTCGGGAGACAGCGACAAAGTATAATAAATAAATAAATATATATGTACATATGCATATATGTATATGTCTGTGTATGTATATGTATGTATACGTTGAAATGCATAGGTATGTAGATGTGCGTGTGAGGGCGTGTATTTATATACATGTATATGTGGGTGGGTTGGGCCATTCTTTCGTCTGTTTCCTTGCGCTAACTCGCTAACGCAGGAGACAGCGACAAAGTATGATAAATAAATAAATACATTAAATATATATATATATATATATATATATATATATATATATATATATATATATATATTTCTTTTCTTTTAAACCATTTGCCATTTCCCGCGTTAGCGAGGTAGCGTTAAGAACAGAGGACTGGGCCTTTTTTGGAATATCCTCACCTGGCCCCCTCTGTTCCTTCTTTTGGAAAATTAGAAAAAAAAAAAAAAACGAGAGGGGAGGATTTCCAGCCCCCCCGCTCCCTCCCCTTTTAGTCGCCTTCTACGACACGCAGGGAATACGTGGGAAGTATTCTTAATCCCCTATCCCCAGGGGATATATATATATATATATATATATATATATATATATATATATATATATATATATATATATATATATATATATCCCTGGGGATAGGGGAGAAAGAATACTTCCCACGTATTCCCTGCGTGTCGTAGAAGGCGACTAAAAGGGAAGGGAGCGGGAGGCTGGAAATCCTCCCCTCATTTTTTTTTTTTTCCAAAAGAAACAGAGAAAGGGGCCAGGTGAGGATATTCCCTCAAAGGCCCAGTCCTCATCCTCTGTTATTAACGCTACCTCGCTAATGCGGGAAATGGCGATTAGTAAAAAAAAAAAATATATATATATATATATATATATATATATATATATATATATATATATATATATATATATATATATATATATCGTTAATGAGATGGCGCTAATTAGGAAAAACAGTTCTTGATAGTTACAGTTTGCCCAGACAATGAAGACGAGCTGTAGGTACACCCGTGAAAGCTACTGTAAGAAAGTGCATATAAAAACACGCCGAGGGAGCCTGACTTAAGGTGTGTGAACCGGTCCCGCTTATGATGCAAAAACACAGAGCCAACCCAAGGGCAGGAGAACCGGTCCCGGTCATGATGTAAAGACAGAAGCCAGCCCAAGGGCAGGAGAACCGGTCCCGGTCATGATGTAAAGACACGGAAGCCAGCCCAAGGGCAGGAGAACCGGTCCCGGTCATGATGTAAAGACAGAAGCCAGCCCAAGGGCAGGAGAACCGGTCCCGGTCATGATGTAAAGACAGAAGCCAGCCCAAGGGCAGGAGAACCGGTCCCGGTCATGATGTAAAGACAGAAGCCAGCCCAAGGGCAGGAGAACCGGTCCCGGTCATGATGTAAAGACAGAGGTCAGCCCAAGGGCAGGAGAACCGGTCCCGGTCATAGTGTAAAAGAAAAAAAGCCAGAAAGTACACGATAATGAATCAAGAGAAAGGCATCAAAGAAAAAAAATTTACAAGGAAAACGAGGAAAGAAGTGTCGGCAGTAATGAAGGAAACAAAGAAAACGGGCGGGGAGAGCGTGGTAAAAGGGGCGGGTAATGTTCCCCTTGTGGTTATGAAGAGACTCGGGCGGGCGGGATCATAAACCGGTTAATCCAGGTTGCTCAGTCGAGGGGAGCAGCCATCAAGTTTAGGGCCGCCGACGCTGACCTTCCCCGATTAGGGGGACGAGTGGAGGGAGGGAGAGTGGAGGAGGAGAGGGGGAGAGAGAAAGGTCATGGAGGATGGAAGTGAGAGCGGTGATTACCGGAGGACAAGTGTGAGGAGACACAGTGAACCAC